>NW_016918030.1:462804-467135 GCF_001483705.2 Eufriesea mexicana
TCTGGTTTCTCCCAACGTTTCACTGGTTTCAGTTTAACTTCAGGTTTCTCTTCTTCTGGTTTTTCTTTCTTGATTGGTTTCAGAGTCACTACTTCTTTCTCTTCTTCTTCCTTAGGAAGACGTTTAACCGGTTTCAACGTAACTTCTTCAGGTTTCTCCTCTTCTGGTTTCTCCCAACGTTTCACTGGTTTCAATTTAACTTCAGGTTTCTCTTCTTCTGGTTTCTCTTTCTTGATTGGTTTCAGAGTCACTTCTTCTTTCTCTTCTTCTTCCTTAGGAAGACGTTTAACCGGTTTCAACGTAACTTCTTCAGGTTTCTCCTCTTCTGGTTTCTCCCAACGTTTCACTGGTTTCAATTTAACTTCAGGTTTCTCTTCTTCTGGTTTCTCTTTCTTGATTGGTTTCAAAGTTACTTCTTCTTTTTCCTTTTCTTCCTTAGGAAGATGTTTAGCCGGTTTCAAAGTAACTTCCTCAGGTTTTTCTTCCTCTGGTTTGTCCCAACGTTTTACTGGTTTCAATTTAACTTCAGGTTTCTCTTCTTCTGGTTTCTCTTTCTTGATTGGTTTCAATGTTATTTCCGCCTCTGACCGTTCTATAACCTCTGGTATTTCTTCTTCAGGTTTCGCAACTTCCTCCTGTGGTACCTTCTTTCCACGTCGCCATGGAACTGTTTTCTTCAATGGAGTTGTTTCTTCAAGAATTTCACCGTTCTCGACAGTTTCGGGTTTCTCCAGTTTCACTGGCTTTAGGGTTACTTCTTCAGGTGCTTCTTTCTCCTTAGGTGCCTTCTGAACCGGTTTAAGTACTACCTCTTCCTTCTCTTCCTTTTCTTCCGGTTTTCTGCCTTTCCTTGTTGGTTTCAGTACAACCGCCGAGAAATCTTCAACTTCTGCTTCTTTTGGTATTTCTTTTGGTACTTCTTTTCGTGGTTTGCGCCAACTAACTTCAGACACTTCTTTCTGCTCCTGTTCCACTTTCTTCTCTTCATCAATGACTTCAGTTTCTTTTTGCTCGACAGATTTCTTTTTGCCACGTCGCCATGACAATTCTGACACTTCAGTCGGTTTCTCTTCCTCTGGTACACCCGGAGCGACTTCCGATTTTAATGGCTTCTTTTCTATCTCTTTCACCTTCTCCTCCGGTTTCAGTTTCTCTAACGGTTTTAGTTTGATTTCTTCTGTGGTTTCCTCTTCTTTGGGAAGGCGTTTGATTGGCTTCAGAGTGATCTCTTCTCTATCTTCCCGTTCCTCTGGCATTTTACCTCGCTTAACTGGTTTCAGAGCTACCGACTTGAAGTCTTCGATCGTTTCTTTCTCTTCTTCTTTTCTGGTCACCTTCTCTTCCACGATTTTCTTTTCTTCGACAACTTTCTCAACGATCTTCTCTTCCTCTCTTTCGACAGGTTTCTCTATTAATTCCTGTGGTTTCTTCGGCTTGGGTTTTCTTCGCCACGAAACTTCTTCAACTTCCGTAACTTCTTTTTCTTCTTCTGGTTTCTCTCGTTTGAATGGCTTCAGTTGCACTTTCTCCTCCTCTGGAGCTTCTGGTTTAGGTCTTTCGAATGGTTTTAATTCCGGTTTCTCTCGTTCTTCCTGTTCTGGTTTTGGTTTCTGGAATGGCTTCAATTTCACCTCTTCACGTGGTTTTTCTTCAGGTTTGGGTTTGGGAATGGGTTTCAGTTGTACCTCCTCCTTCTCTTCTTCTTCACGTGGAATGCGTTTGACAGGCTTCAGCATTACTTCTTCCGGTTTTTCCTTCTCTTCCGGTACGCGTTCGCGTCTGACCGGCTTCAACGTGACCGATTTAATATCTTCGACCGGTTCTTCCTTTCTTTCCGGTATTTTCCGTGGTACCTTCTTATCTTTCAGCCATGGGACCTGCGTTGTTTCCAATTTTTCTTCCTCTTCCTCTGGTTTCTCTTCAGGTTGCACTTTCTGTGGAACTACTTCCAGCTTCTCTTCCTTTGGCTTCTTTCCACGTGCCCATGGAACCGGTACTTCTTCCTTAGCCTGTTTCTCAGTCGTCTTTTCAGTCTTTGCAACGTCAAGAAGAGTAGTGTCCTCTTCCTCGTGATAAGGAACTTTATCTTCAGGCTTCTTTTTGCCTCTGGCCCAGGGTACTGGTACTTCTTTCTGTTTTTCAATAGACTCGACATCTTTCTTCACGTCCAATATTGTTTTGTCTTCTTCTTCCTGATACGGTGCCTGTTCCTTCGGTTTCCTTTCTCTTCTCCAGGTTGCTATCTTCTCCACCTTGTCTTCCTCAACCTTCTCATCTTTATCTATCTTCAAGAGCTTCGTGTCTTCTTCTTCCACAAATTGGGTTTTGTCAGTCACTTTCTGCAAATCTACTTTTTCTAAAGTTTCCTTCTTTATCTCTCTTTTCTCTGTTCTTGTCGGTTTCAGTGTGATTTCTTCCACGCTTTCTCTACGAATTTCCTTCTGCTCGACCTTGGCTTTCTTCAGAGTTATTTTCTCCTCGGTCCAAGGCTTAGTTTCCGGCTTCTTTTCAACTTCATCTCTTCTCTTTACCTTTTTGTCCACCTTGATGGTAGTTTCAGTGTCTTTAGTCACCTGGAGAAGAGTCGTGTCGTCTTCTTCGACAAGAACGTCCTTTCCTTCAGGCTTTTTTGGTACTTCTTTCACTTCCTTCTTGGGAATCGGTTTCAAATCCACCTCTTCGAGACTGGGTTTCTCCACATCTGCCTTCTCTGGTCTGGAAGGCTTCAATTCTACAGTCTCAACTGTTTCCTTAGGTAATTCTTTCTTTTCCGGTTTTGCTCTCTTCAAGGTTATCTTCTCCTCAGTCCAAGGTTTAGGTTGCTCCACTTTTTCTGTAGAGATCGATTCTTTTCTCGTTTTCTTCACCAGAGTATCTTTGGTAACATCGAGCATTGTCGTGTCTTCCTGTTCTACGTAATCCGTCTTCTGTACAATTTCCTTTGTCGTCTTCTCAGTCGTTTCTTTCGTGACAGTCTTGAGATCTACCGTTTCCAAGCTTGCTTTTCTGATTGTAGATTTAACAGTCTTCGATGGTTTTAGTTCAACCGTTTCTGTCGTTTCCTTCTCAGTTTCTTTCCTCACAGGCTTAGACTTCTTCAACGTAACCTTCTCTTCGGTCCAAGGCTTAGGCTGTTCTGGTTTCTCTACGATCTTCTCTTTCCTCGCTAATTTCTTCACTTCTTCGGTTTTCGAAATGTCTAGCAAAGAAGTATCTTCTTCCTCGAGGTATTCAGTCTTTTCGGTGATCGTTTTCTCAGTGACTTTCTCCGTCACTGTCGTTGGAACAGGCTTCAAGTCTACCTTCTCCAAGCTTGGTCTTTTAATCGGTAGCTTATCAACTGTCGATGGTTTCAGTTCCACCGTTTCTACAGCTTCTTTCTCAATTTCTTTCCTCATCGGTTTAGACTTCTTCAAGGTGATCTTTTCTTCCGTCCAAGGTTTTACCTGTTCCACTTTCTCTTCTACCCTTTCTTTTCTCAATTTCTTCACTTCTTCCGTCCTAGACACGTCCAACATCGACGTGTCTTCCTGCTCGACGAATTCGGACTTCGAGGTCGTTTCCTCAGTGATCTTCTCAGTCACGGTAGTTGGGACTGGTTTCAAATCAACCTTCTCCAAGCTAACTTTCTCTGTGTCCTTCTTCACGATTCTCGATGGTTTCAGTTCCACAGGCTCTATGGTTTCCCTAGGAATTTCCTTTCTATCAGGCTTCGACTTTTTTAGAGTAACCTTCTCTTCTGTCCAGGGTTTAGGTTCATCCTTCTTCCTCTGAACAGTCTCGTCCACTTTCTTCGCGGTTTTAATCAATCTGGAATCGTCTTCCTCCACGTAAATCTCTCCAGTGGTCTCCTCGAGTCGAGTGACCTTCTCTTCCGTCCTCACTTCCTTCGTAGCTTCCTTCGTAACAGGTTTCAAGTCAACGACTTCGAGACTAGCTCGTCTGATCTCCTTCTTTTCGATCTTAGCTGGTTTCAATTCGACTTCTTCTAATTTTTCTTTTGGTGTTTCTCGAGGTACCTGTGGCGTTTTCTTTAACACTATCGCTTCCTCGGTCCAAGGTTTAACCTGACCTTCAGTGGCCTGTAATTTGTCCAAGGACGTGTCTCGAGGCTTAGCTGTTCTCCATGGCGTTACGTCGCCAAGTCGAGGTCGATGATGAACGCGCCCCTTTCTCCAATATAACGATTCATCTCCGGGTTGCAAAGGTGTTTCCAGTGGCAATCCATTTTCATCTAACGGCAACGGTTCTAAAACAATGTCCTTGCCTGCTGTACCGAAACCTATGGTCGGTTTTATACCGGTTTTCGCGCCTGGTCCCGTCTCAGCAGG
>NW_016918030.1:467304-479243 GCF_001483705.2 Eufriesea mexicana
CAGCAGGAACCTCGTAATACGCTCCTTTCCTCTCTGCAATGGTACACGTGCCAGGGTAATTTTAAATCTCGTTTCAGGATGGCGTCGTTGAATCATCACTCACACGGAAGGAAGCTGCGGATCATGCTAAAATCGCGTTGGCAACTGGTGCAAGGGACGATGTGTGCACGAGGTAAGTGGTAACGTTATTAGTGCGTGCTCCACTATTCTTTCAATACTTTAGTATGACTCATTTCGACGTTCTGTTGTCGTGTTACGTTGCATTAGTCACTAATTGTATTCTGATCCAGCGATTTTCGACATTAGCATGCTGTGATTATTTTTAAAAACATTAAGATTTTCGTATATTTCAAAGAAATTAAAAGTATTCAAAACGTTTGTAGATTTTAATTTTATTATCTGCTTTTGTAGATCAATCGATACTATACTTATTTTTCGTCACGTCCGCAAAAATATAATAGGTATTTTAACATCAAGTAAAGTTTCAGTAACTCGTTTACCTGTAACGCGAGATGAAAATCGAAAATCGCTGTTTCAAACTAAGGATATCGCTTTTGGAAATCATAGTAAAAGTTGCACATTAATTTTTCTTTTTTCTTTTTTGCTTTCAAGTTATAAAGTGAAAGTTAAAAATTCTGGAATCTGTAACGTGAAAAGATCCTTCTGCGAAATGAAACACTTATCAGTTTTAAGTACAAGAGGAATTTGAAAATGAAGGATATTGCATAAGCAAAGGATATGAGAAGAATTTCGAAGTCCTTTGGATATTTCGGAACGTCCCGAGGTTTACGTCCAAGTTCATGCGAAACGCGAAACCCTGATATAAGTGGTCTTTAAACGGTGCAAAGTGATTTATTCCCGGTTTCTGATCGCTCGTTGTATCTCGATTTCACGAACAATACCGTCACTTATGCAGCATGGTAACATGCCAAACGTGACCACTTCCAAGCAGAGATATTTTTGATTATTACCTGCAAGGTAGCTAACAGCCGACGAGTAGAACCTCGTAGACTCGAGGATGTGCATCGTTTATAATCGAGCAGAGGAAAAAGAGGAAACGTTGTATCAACCTGATGTTTCGATATATTATTTCGCGAACAATAAACTACAGGTGGACGTCACCGTGTCAGTTGTAAACCCGGATAAATCATAGGTGTAGTTAATCATAGCGATCTTGTAAATTTTCCCAGCGATACGAACGCGTGTAAACGCACTTGAAAATTTATGTTTCGCAATCTTGGATAGACGGTCGGTGGACAGTGGCCAAGTAGACCTTGCGAAAAGAGAAATCAAGGCAGATCGCCAGCCGGATCGGCCTTCGAAAAACCGAGTTATTCGGATTGTTAATATTCTGACGCGAAATAATAATCTCGATGAAGCACGATTTATTTTAAAAATAAATCACACCACGAATCCACGGTCTTCCGTTTCAACGGTAAACAGACTATTCTTTACGTAACACGAGGAGAATTTACAGACACTGATATTTTCTCTCGGTTGCAATAAATTTTATACAAAATTGCCGAAGTTGTTTGCCCGCGAGCGTGAACCCTGTTCGTATATTTTGTTTCCTCCTTTCTTTTTGTTTTAGAGGAAGGAGATCGCAGATCGAATTATGCGATCGTCGTTGTCGAAGGAAAGAATTAACAGAACCGAGAGCATCGAAGCGTTTGCGAGAGGGCGATGGTTAACTTCGATTTCTTTTTCATCCTCAGCGGGAGGCTTTGAGTTAATATCAACGAAAGCGTGGAACACACCCGCCTCGACTTTGCGTGACTTTATTTTTAAACACGACGAGAAACAGACGATTCGTCATCAGCCAGGCAGGATCCAAACTTTTCGCGGTTCAACTGTTTTAACTGTTTTTCTCCCGGAGTATTTTTAAATCGCCTCTGTTAGTCGTGGACCCCCCGCGAGATGAATAATTAAGGTGGCAACGGAAGATGCGTTCCATTGTCTCGTAACTAATCGGTCAAGACAGACGCGGAGCAGTTTCATAAATGATTCGGTTCTTGACTATAGTTGAGTGAAATGCTGACTGACAAGAGATTAATAATCGGAAAAGATATAATTTATACCTCTTTTAGTGACGGTTAAATATCATTAAATTGTTTATTATAGGAGTTGTTTGTTGTATAACATTTCTAATTTTGAAGACTAAAAATTTTGTTTGTAGAAAGAAGTAGAATTCCTGGATCTTGAATTTCTTTACATTAGTAAAATGAAATTTTTGTAACTTTGGTTACTTCTATAAGAAGAATTGAAACATTCGATTATTTTAATTATTAGTTTTGTGAATAAGCTTTTTTTGTTCATAATTCTAAATTACCTAAATACTATTCATTATAAAGTTTAAAATGCAAGTTAAAATAAAATATCCTAACTTTAAACAGCCTAACGCGAATTCACCCATGATTACCATATTTTAGGTGGTACCATAATCTTTTCATTATATCATATTAATGAAAATATTGTAAATAGTTCGCTCTAATGTCACCTTCACAGTCTCTTCTTCGATTCTCTAACGATATTTTTCAAAAACAAATTATTAAAACAAATCCTCTCCGAGCCTACAAATTTTCCATTAAAAATTCCCAAATACTAACAAGATTTCCTAAGTATTGGCAAGCATCACGAAGGAAAGTTACACACCAAACCCCAATTATCGTCATCTCCATAACCCTGTCTTCGAACTTCTAACAATTTCTTTCAAACTACCGAAAGACAGAACCAATAAAAACGAAAAAGAAAACAAATCCTCTCTATATGTAGGAATTTTCTGAAACTTCCCAGAACACCATAATTTTACAGCTCTTCACGAACTAAATTAGCTGCTTAAATGTTTCATCATTTTTTCCAAATAACCAAAAACTACGCAACAAATAAAAAGAAGAAAAAAAATTAAAAGCAAAGCTTCTTCGAGATGTCAAATGTACGAATTTTTCATTAAAAATTTGCAAAATACCAAGATTCTCTAAATTACTGAGAACGCCACAACGAAGCAGCGTCCTCGGCGTCGACTTACACCCGCGGCAGACGCTGATGTCGCGCGGTGGAGGTGCAACGCGGAAGCCCCGTCTAGCATTCCAAGCTCGCTAATAACCGGCGGCGGGTCATTATTCTAGAGAAGGAGGTGACGGAGGTGGTCGCACGCAAGTTTCCCACTCAAAATGAAAAACCCGAACACGACCCGTCGTAGAGGGGGCAACGGTGATGCATGCACCGGGTACTTTCAGTGTCCGACGCCGACGGATCGTGGTGGGGAAACGTCGTGTCTGACGCCACTCCACGCACACCTCTACCCCGAGCTTGGTCTAGCCTTAATAGTCATCCACTGGAAGCCGGAGACGATGAAGCTGGGCCAGGACGAAACGTCTTTTCTCAGCACGCGGATCTTACACGCAGACTTTCCACCACGGACCAAGCAATTGTTCTCGATGGACGCCGAGGAACGTCGAGTGACAAGAAGTGGTGCTTGAAATCGGTGCTTCGATACAGTGAGAAGAGTGATCTCGAGATCAGAGTTTCGTGATTAGACAGTGATCAACGTGGTGGTTGACAGCTGGCTGCCTTCGATCGGACCGTATCGGTTTGTTTGAAAATCCTGGGTCCGGTTCGATCGAAGTGCAGCCGCGCTTGAACTGGACACATCTGATCCTTTGTTGGGATCGAGCGGTGCGAAGGTGGTGTGTGCATATGTATCTATTTTATCTTTTCTCGAGTTCGGTGAATCTACGGTGTTCGGTAAATCCTCGGTGGTGCGAAAATTTGCGGAGAACTTCGCTTAATTTATCGTATCGTACAATTTCGTGGTGGTGGAGGTGAAAGACTCGCCGGTGAAACACGAAGTTCTTTCGAAGCTTTCCTCGTCCTTTCGATATTCGGTGGTTTTTGTGTCTCTTAATTGCTGGTTTAATCGGTTAATTATGAATAACTATTCGCAAGTTACGAAGATGGACTCGTTTTCAACGAACGCAATTTCCTTTCTCGCAAAATCGAGTTAACGATTCGTCTTCGGCTCTGAGCAACGAGAGTCGAGTGCCATGTTAGTACAAGATAACGATTGTAATTCTCGGTTTCTTTTTTTCAGTCGCATGATTCATTTACGGTGAGCAAGACAAAGCGTGTTATTTATTATACCGACTCTCGTTCCTCGTATATATACTAAAACGGATACACAGTGATACACACTAGGATCTAGTGGATGACACACAGATTTCATTCGATGAATCACGAACGATTGGAGTGGTCATGTACAAAAATAAAAATAAAATCAACGTTTAGCGAGACGTGGTTGTCCCTGACCTTCTTCCCTTGCTCACGCTAATTCAACCGATCTGGTTTCTTCTCTCTATCCATCTCCATCTTTTTTAATCATTGATTCTCTCTCTTTCTCCCCCACCCTCTCTCTCTCTCTCTCTTTCAACATTTTCGAAGAACCTTCGTCGCATAAACTCGAAAAGCAAACTCGAAAAAATAATCTCCAAATATCAGGTCGTATTCTTTATATTTAAACAACAGAGAAGCTCTCGGTACAAGTTCAAAGTCGAAGACCAGACCTCTGTTGATCAGCTAGATCTTACAGAGCAGTACAACAACAAACATAATCTGGCTTAAAACGTATGTATATCCGATTCCACGAAGTCTGTTCGAGTCGGCAGACCGATTCGTCATGACGACCTCACGCGTCCCTTGGCGACCAAGAAGATCGAGCTGTTTCTCCTCCGTTGCATCGGTTCAGACCTCCCTCGTTCGACGAACAGGCCGAGCGCCGCGAATTTACCAGAAATAATTCCTTCCCGCCTTCCAGAGTGCGCTGACACGCACTACCCCGTATTATTTCTAGCATGGCTGAATCATCGGGGCAGCTGGGATGGCCGAAATAGTCTGCTTCCGAGGCCCTACTCCCTCCTTTAAGACCTGGCCATCGTCATCGACGTAGAGCAATGGCTGGTGTGGCGCGAACCACGGAAAAGAAGGACCGAACAGACCGGGATGAATCAGCGCCTTCTTTTTCCACTCGAACAGACGCCGTTGGCAGTTGTCTTCGTGATGCTTCAGGTGGTCGCTGATTCAAGGTCGTTGTCAGGCGAACGCGTCGACAAACGCTCAGGATGAAGCCTTCCATCCGGAGTCCTCACAGGAGCAAGATCGACGATGGCCGGACGAGTTGCGCGGTTTTTTGGGATGATCGGATTCAACGAGGATGGAGATTCTATTTTTTTCTCTTTTCGTTTCCCTCCGTCTGTTTTTAAGGACTTTGGACTTAACGTTAGACCTACCATGATCCAAATGACCAATTTTTAAATTTTGATTAAAATTCCGTATCTAACTTTATCTTTTTGGGCACTCGTCTTTGCGATTATTTGTTATAATACACGTATAATTGGTCTTTCGATAGGCCCTATTATTCCATTTCTTTTTCTGAGAATTCTATTTGTTCCCCATTCACCGGTTATTTGACCGTGGTAGGTTTAACGCTAACACATTGTACGCCAGTGATTTATATTTCATATAAAGTTCAAATAAACACACTTTTTAAAATATACACTATTTTATGAACATGTTGGTAGCTTCTAATGCTTAATCATCTGAATTCAAGCGGCGTACAACGCGGTAAGAGGATGATCTTCAACGGATTTCATCCGCGTTATTTCGGCATCTCGAATTCATTAGGGTAGCAGTGCATACAACGGTAATTATCTGTAGGTTTAATAGGTCCGATTTCGTGGCAGGATCGTACACGAGCTTGAAATAAACCTGCGCACGGAACGGCGACCAATTTTGTTGGTTCTTACCCAGCTAGCCCGAGTCTAACGCGAATCGTATTTATGGGCGACGACGCGGACGTGCCAGGTGTTCCAAGCGCGATCGAGAATTCGCGAGCTGGTCGTTACATTGTCCAATTAAAATCATCTCGACTCGCTAGATCTTTGGCCGACGAAAATGTAACGGCTGTGGCCATTTCGCGGAGTCACGCGTTGGCTCACGGGATCGTTGGTTTAATTATGATAACCCGAGTCGACCAACTACCCTTCTAGCGATTAATCAAACAGCCGGACGACGAACAGGCCGGATTCACGGTCTAATTTTGCGTCAGGTCGCCGGATCGTAACGGTGTCGCCAACAACCGGTCAAGTAACGCGACGATCATCTTCTCGCGAGGCTGAAACGCGCTGGAGAACGCGTGGAGAACTCGCGGAGAACACGAGATCCTCGCCGTTCCGTACATGAAGCATCGGGAGCTCGATGCAGCAACTTGCGAGCATAGAAACGCGAGAAAAAGCCTTTGTTTCCGGTCACGCTACTGCTCACGAGAGGTTGCTCGTTCTACTTTTCTAGCGTAATTCAGATTCTGGATGATGACTCGTGTTGCGGTTTCTTTTAGAGATTCTGCTTGACGCTGTTGTAATTTAGGCGAGAAGAAAGTCCAGTTTGAACAGCATCGTTTGTTATATAGAATTTAATATGCTTTTATTTTATTTTATTACCCCGCAATGAGACGGGGTACATAGTCGCTATCGAGGATTCCTGGTTCGGATCGAGTTTTGGTAGAATTTTTCTCTTTTCTTTTTTTTTGGATGCGAGATTGTGTTTTATAAAGATTCATTATTAGAAATTCATCGGTAATTATCGTGTGTCGTGACTGGAAAGAAAGTTTCGACAGCCACCGTATGTATAAGAAGATTTGCTTGTATTTATTTGTTTTATTGGACCATTGAACTAGATATTTAATAAATCGTAACCACTCCCCGACCTTCATTTCCCTATTAGATGATCTTCAGAAGAGACTACTCGGTTTTCTCGAGATACATTATTATCTCGTTCCTTGTAAAGTTTCTTATTCGACGCGTTCGCTTTTTAATTTTTGTTATGGGTGGTACGTATTAATAAACGATTCTTGCGTAAAATTTGTTTAGATATAATAAAATTTTAGAAGAAAGAAAAAATTTTATCGAGGCAGTCGAATTAGTTGCACTGCTTATGACGTGAAATTTGTACTTTAATGAGATATTTCGAAAAAATGAAATTAATTTCCCAGTTGCTGCAAACAAAGTGTATAGTCTATAGTGGAATTACCAGAAATAGACATTGCTCGTGTCCATATGTACTTCACGCGAATTATTATAAAAGTTTTCTTCGAGATTTCGCAACTTTTAATTGGCGTCCTACATATGACTCAGTGTCACATGCACTTCTTGATTTCTTAAGAAACTTTGGCACACGTATGTAAATTATTTACATTACCCTTTTCAATATAGTCTGCCTCGTACAACGCTCATAAATGTACTTTAAATTTCAACAACCGAGGACTGAAAAGTAATTCTCTCTTTCTATCTTCAAAAACCTACATAAATTCAACGTTCACCCTGTGTTTATATTAATAATACATGTCAACTGATATCTGAGACGTGCGCAGCGAACGTGTCTAAAGATCGATAAATAAATCCTTCATCTTGCACCGAAAACATAAATCTCTCCCATCAGGATACACGACCTCGTAAAACACCTTTCCCTTAACTCAAATTCCTCGACACTAGAACTATGTACCAGACAAAAATACGACGAGAAATTAAATTACTTTTCTCTAAGAAATTTTAAAAAATTTAGTCTTAATTTTATCAAAAGCAATGTTCCGCATATTTGTATAATTATCGACAATAATAACAATAATTTATTAACAGGGTTAACCCTTCGATACAAAAATAAAACGAGAAGAAATCCAAAAAGAGAAAAACAAATGTCCGAAGTAGCTGATTTTCGTTAATTTCGTAGTTCTAGTGTCAGAGAATCAGCCTAAGCAAGGGCCCGGCACGGCGATAAATAAATCAGGGGTGGCGCGAATAAAACGCGAATGCACGGGTGCACGTCCGAACCCAGCCGAAGTCTAGACCCCACGTGAATTTTGCCGTATGTTCGGGGAGTTCTTCACCGGCGACCAAATATAGCCCGGTAATGTAATACACGTCACGTGGTCAGAAATAGCCTAAGAAGAGGGCCTAGCCGAGTGTGCACACGGCACTGACTCTGCGGTTCCGACCCTCGTTTTGAAACGAGCCGGACTACCAGAAGCGATGAAGAAAATACGTTTACCTCTTCACGCTCGTTAAACCAGTTACCAGAGAGAAAGGTGATATCGAGGGAACAGAAACGCGGATCGTAAAAGACGAGTAACGCGGGTACGCGTGGAAATCTTCGCGTCAACGCGAACCCCTGAAAACGGAACGCTACCAGACGAAGATCTGATTTTTCATGGCCGAAATTTCGAATATTCGAACCGGGTCGGAATTTGATTCGACATTCGAGTTTGTTCATCGACAGTTTGGTATTACGCATAGTTGCCGGGGATTTTATGAGTATGTTACAATTAGGAAATCGTTCTGCTCGATTTCACGTTGAGAAAGAGTCGATGAGATTAGGAGATGGATGGTCGAGGATGATATTTCATGTACCTCTTGATAGAGGCGAGGAGTTCCTATTGGAGTACTGAGAGTCTTGGCTGTTCACTAGAGTTGGCATCGAATCGGGTCTGAGAGGCAGATCGTATATTTCTGAAATTTTTGTGACGGTTTATGTCAAGTTTTGTAATATCGAGATTGGTTTCAGTAGCACGAAAGTTATTCGTTGACATGTAATGAAGTAACAGAAACGCGATATTCTGTAAACGTGTTAAGAGATACGCAACTTTCGGACCCTGTTGAGACCCGATTTTGTAATTTTTCTTATCCGATATTGCGTTTCTGGTAGTTTCGTAACGTTTTCAATGACTTTTATATTTTATAATCTTTTAATATAGTTCTATAATTTTTGCGATACAATTGTTTAAAGCTTTAAAAGGTTTGAAGTCAGCTTAAGAGAAAGTAATTTTGTATCTATATAAGAGACAATGCTAAAACTCCGATTCTTTCTATTTGGCTTTTTCATATAGCGAAGTATAATGGTATACATAAAATATTTATACCTTTCTTATTAAAGAAATCAAATATTAATAAAACAATTAATACAAGAAAAAATGCAAAAATATTTGACTTAGAAATATTTTTCGTTTCTGGTAAAAGCTATTTACAAAAGCAAGCCTGTACCTCGAATAATACATAATTGTTTCAGAATTACATTTTATCATAAATCAATAGCTACTTGCTACAATATTAATACAGAATATTATACAATTACTTCACATTCAAAATAAACTAATTTGAAAGTGAAATGAAACCAATATCGAAATTATTTATTTACAGTAGTCACCGAATACGAAATTTTCTGGCGTAAAACCAGGCTATTGGCATGAACTGAAAATTATTATTTCTTGCCAGAGTTAATCGATCCAAGCTTAAAATATTAACAATAATACCGCCGATAACAATAAATAACAACTATAAATAATAACCAACGAAAGAAATATCAGCTATTATCAATCCATTACCAACTCGAAATATTTCCAACAGAAAACCCCCCAGTTCAACTCTAAATTTCCACAAAATCTACAGACAGCCAAAGCTTCGTTACTCCGTAGTTTCTCCACGCGACCGTAGTCCCTACGTATATACATTTTGCTTTCGTTTCGTTGGCAAATATAGCCGTACATCTGGACTCGTCTTTCGTGTAAAGTAACAACACTTCGGCCGAGTTTTCCACCCGTTATTTTAGCCGCGATAAATCTGCCAAGTGTTGCAGCGCGGAATCACTCGTTAGCCGGCTCGCGACTCATTGTCCGATCGATCCTCACGCTGATTAAGAACGGGCCCGACTATTTCTGTTCGCCTCCTTCGATCCACCTCTCGCCTTTCTACATCGAGGGATTCCCGTTTTATATTATTTTCGGGGTGGCGAATTGTTTCACGACGCGTGATTCACGCGTTCCGGTCCACGCAAGCAAAACGCGGCCGAATTTATGGCGCGTAGAACACGCTGGCAATTATACCTCGCGAGTGCACAACTCGATTTGCATACGCGGATCTATATTAGGCCGTCATGCGTATCTCCTTCGCGATCATACACGCGAGAATTTTTCTTATTTTCGAACGATCCGCAGTAAATTCCTGCTAATCCGATATTTTCTATCGCCTTGCTTCTCTTCGGGAGCAGTTCCGATATAACGGGCTCTATGGACTTTTGTGGGCAATTTGGTTAAATTTGGTCCGAAATATGCGTGTATTTCCCTCGTAGATTCTATACGCGAGGGTCTTTCCAAAAAAGAATTATTGCCAGACGAATATTTTTCGTCGGATCATTTCTGTTTACGAATAGTTCTCGGACTACTACCGTTAACTGTATCCTTCATAAGTAATTTGGTTAAAGCAATGTGGCATTTTCCTTTTTTCCCCCTCTCATTTCCAGTCATTCCGAGGGAAATTCTTGCGAAACTGTTATTTTAATGGATTTAATTTTATCTGAGAATATTTTTCTGGTTACTAACGTTTGCGTACCCTTTGTAGGAGTAGAATTTAATTGAAATTAAAATTTCTGTGAGACTAAGAGATTTTATCGGTTCTATTCTGTTTGGGAGTGGTTTTCGAGATACCATTGTTATCTATATTTGAAGAAGTTTAATTTTTGTATAGTTTATATTATATAAGTTGCGAATATTTTTTCTTTTCCTGATAATAGTTCTTTAGAATTCCGAAGTTCATATATATATTGTACTTTTGGATAATTTTGTAGTATATAGATCACTGTAGTTTATTAAATTTTTTTAGTTCATGTATTATGTATTCATATTCACCTTTGGGTTAAAGCAACATATGATTCATGAATGAATTTCGAGATGCCGTGTATATACCATTCATAATATTTCCAGTCGATTTTTGGTCGATCTGTCCTAACGATGTGTTCGTGTGTAACGTTAGATCATCGAATCGACAACAAACGAGGCTTGTGCGTACTTAAAACATTCGTTTTTATTGGCCTTTCCATTGTACAATAATAAATAATCGATTAGTAGAATGTTAAAAGGAGAAATCATCTGCGTGTATGCGTGTAACTAAATAAACTCCATTCACGTCGACTATGTGTTGGCTAACTAGTAAATCAATTCCTAACGTATCTAATGCATTGTGTGGGTTATGTATACACTTATACGTATATATTATATATATATATTTTTTTTTTACGATATTGTATATATATATATTTCTTTTAATAATTAACATCGACAACTAAATCGAACGAGTAAACGAGTTACGTGTTCGTTTTTCTCTTTCCTTTTTCCATAGAAATTTCTCTTTTCTGTCATATATCATTCCCATTTCGCGATTTCTCGTGTTTTCGCGCGGATCACGAACGATCTCGATTCATTGCCTCATTACACGATATCGTTCGACGTCCCCGCGATCGAGCTTTATATACAACGCGGAGCCGAAGGTAAATCGCAACAGTTCGTACTCAAGACTCGATCTCATCGATCCAAAGCACCACCTCTCGTCAGATTTTCGACGTGTCGAACTTCGAAATCGGCATTACGATCTCGACGCTGAAAAGACGCTCGTAAACGTGTCTCGCTCGCGTATCGCACCTCTTTTTCGATGGAAATCAGCTACGATCGTCTTGTCGGTCGAATATCGGAAAGCTTCGATTCATTCTCCACTTTATACGGGTTTAATTCTACAAAACATTCACATTTCCACCGTTAATTCTCTTAATTTTCAGCACCACTTTCGCGACACTTCTCGTCTCGATTTCTTCCATTTTTCTATTGTCTCTTTCTTATTCCTTAAATTTTTGTACGTTCGATACATATATGTATATATATATATATTTTTTTTCCTAATTTTTATCGATGTAAACGTGGTTTTATTTCGTTTTCAATCATGACTCGAGTAACATGTACAACTGAGACATTTTGTGTCTACGTCTGCATAATTCGTATCACTTTCCTCGTTTCACTCGCTCGTCTACTTTCTTTTTTTTTATTTTTTCTCTTTTTTTTTTTTTTTTTTTTT
>NW_016918030.1:479984-502545 GCF_001483705.2 Eufriesea mexicana
TTTTTTTTTTTTTTTTTTTTTTTTTTTTTTTTTTTTTTTTTTTTTTTTTAATAGAAAAAAAAGAACAAAAAAAAACACGACGAGTTAGTACAAAACTCCCCGGGCTCGCTCATGACTTTAATTACGGAGCGGGGTCGGGGAACAAGGGGTTGAACATTGGTAACGGTTCGCTTGGTGGGTTAGAATTCCTTTTTTTTTTTCTTTTTTAGAGAAAAAACAACAGAAAAGCAGAAAAAAAAATGAAAATACGCACGGGTGCCCTCGGTTGGTCACGTTCAACGAAGAAACGCGCGGTTTTGAGACGATTTGACGTATTATATTATCACACGATTAGTCAATGTTAACATATTTGTTAATACCTTTAGTTAGTCGATCACCGGTATCATTTATGAATTGTTGAATTGTTTAAAAATTCTGTTTAATTCTCGAACATAGCTAAATATCTCGAAATCAAATTCACCATGGTGATATGGTGTCTTTTTTTGTTAGATATTTTTTCTTTTTGTTTTTTTTTTCTTTTCTTTTTTTCATGTACACGAGAAATCGTCGCAAGCGTGAACGCGTTTCTTCGTCACACCCTAGAGGGTTATCCCGTCGATTCAATCGCGTCTCATGTTAGCAATTGAATTTGTATCTTTTATTCAGTTCTTACTTTTGACGATGAGTTTGGCGGAGGTTTCTACGGTGCCGGCTGACGTGGTAGCTCGGCAGGTGAAAGTGCCAGTGTCTTCTTCGTAGGTGGTTGCTATCAGCAACACGGCGTTGTTGCCTTCGTGAATCATCTGAAAGTTCAAACATTGCCATTTATCATCATACAGTTCGATTCGAACAAAATTAAGAATAAACGAAAAATCGAGAATTAATTTCCAACTCTCTGTAACTGTAACTTTGTTTGTCAATTGAAATATTTAGGGGAAAGAGATTAGAATCACTTGCAATGCAGAGAGTCGAAAATTGTTGAATTCTCTTGTAGTAATTTAATATAGGAGAACAAATTATTTACATAATTTTTATATGTTACAGAGTGATGAACGGGATTTTAAACGCGACTCACCTGGAAATCAGGTGACTGAGGTATCAGGGCACCTTCGCGATACCATTGTATCGTTGGCTTCAGTTTAGCTGGAGTAACTTGAGTCTTGAACTGTGCCGGTTGTCCTTCCAGAACTATTTGATCCTTAAGTGGCGTCAATTTGGGAAGAATGTCAGCTGCGTCCGGGGCTAAACGAAAATGTACAATGAATTATTTAAAAGGACCGGTGAAACTAAATTTTGCAATTCTGTATTGGTGAATAATTAACGAGAACTTACCGAGAACTCTGAGGTTGGCCAAAGTAGTCACATCACCTGCTGGATTCTTGGCGATGCACTTATAAACACCTTCATCCTCGGGGAAGGCCTCAGAGATCCTCAGGGTACAGAGATCACCTTCTTTCTGCATTTGGAAGTACTTGGATGGCTTGATGACCTGCAACCATAAAATAAATTTGCTTAGAAAGGACGTAGAAGAGTATATAATACGATATTCATGTTGCAGTAACGAAAGGAATTTTGTCTTGATAATAAAATACTTGAATAGCTGTATATTCGAACACTGTTATACATATTCGAATAATAAAAGTTTTATTGCATTATAAAAATAATAGTAATAATAAAAAAAAATTCTGTTCTAGTATAACTACTGTAAAGAAATTAAAATCTATTATTTATACCTTGTCGCCTTTTTTCCATTGTACCGTGGGTACAGGTTTCCCTGTGATCCTACACGCAAAGGCAACGGATGTACCCTCTCTTATAGTTTGATCTTTCAACGGCTCCAGAACAGTGGGCGCCTTTTCGACGCCGGGCGTCGTCGGTTTTGCCGCCTTCGCGGGTGACTGAGGTCCTCGAACCGTGCATTCACCGTCGCAACGCGCTTCTCCGGCGCTGTTTATTGCAACGCACTCGTATTTGCCTGAATCCTCTGGCACTGTCTCGAGGATCAACAGGGTGTAAGTATTGTCTTCTTCGAGTGTCTTGTAACGGATGTCTGCGGTCACTTTCTTACCATTCTATAATAATAAATGAAGATGTACAGTTAATTACTATTTTTGGGTTATCATATACATGCTATTTTCCTTCTTCATTTTACCATAAATGGTATCACCGAGCTTAGAAAAATATAAGAAAAGCTTCGAATTCAGAAATCATTAAACAAGTACCTTCAACCAATATACGTCCAAAGGTTTAGTTCCAGTGACCTTGGCGTCGAATCTAGCTAATTGACCAGTAGTAACCGAGGTACTCTGAATGGTAGACAGGAAGCTAGGTGGTACCACTTCTCCTCTTCCAGGTTGTCTCCTACGTTCCTCGACCACCAAATTGGCACTGCACTTGGCTTTTCCACCGCGATTTTCAGCGATGACAGAGAATACTCCAGAATCCTCCATGAATACTTGACGAACGATCAGCACGGATTTCGTGCTGAAGGTGTAGATCTGGAGATCCGGAGAATTCTGGATGGGGAAGTCTTCGCGGTACCACTTGATGGTCGGCAGTGGATCTCCGTCGAACTCGACTTCGAATCGTGCCTGCTCCTGTTCGAACGCTCTGCAAGGTTGTATCTTCTTCGTGAAGACTGGCGGCTTGGCTGGTTTCGTCGGACCCTGAACGATACGCTCCTGAGTCTTCGCTTTGTGCTCCACTTCGGTGGTTTCCGTTGCGGTTATCTTCCTGGTGATCTCCAAGTCGCCTTTGATCTCTTTCTGAGTCTGTTTCTGCTTGGCAACGTGCACTTCGCGACCGTGAACCATAGACTCGGCTGGTTCCGGAGGATACTTCCCTTTCACGCGTTCTACGTCAATGTCCACTTCTGTTGTGTATGGTTTCTTCATGGATTTAGTAGTTGTCTGCGTGGTCTCCTGGGTCTTTTCTTCCTTTTTATCTTCCCTGAAAAATTGGTATTTTTTCTTTACTCTTTTTTATTTTTACTCTGGGAATAACGAGAACTTTGAAAAATGGATAACATGATTTTGAATGCTTCTCGAGTAATTACTCGGTTATATATCTTGGCAAAAGAAGAAATCATACGATTAAGATGATTATAAAATCGTATGAATTGGATTTTATAAAAAGAGAAGCTCTTTTATATCATTAAAGAAGTGGTATTTTATATGCATTAAGAAATAAAGAAATATCAAGATTCATAGAGTGCACTTGAAATTAAAGGATTGGATGTAAATATAGAATACTTACAAGGTCTCTTCATACTGTTGGGCCATTCCCTTGGCCACAGAATGAGACACGACCTTCTCGCCAGGTATAGCGAATTGGTGGGTAGCTTCCCTCAGCCTGCTCTCCTTCAGGACCTGTTCTTCCTCGAGAGTCATGAGTTTGGTGTAATAGTCCTCGTTCTTCTTACTTTTCACGGACTTCTGCCATTCAGTCTCTGGTTCCTTGTAAACCTTTTGTCCAAGGTGTTCCGTGGCGATCTCGACGCCCTGGCTTATGTTATGGTGCCTTTCGTCGAAAACTTTCTCGAGTTCTGTGTTCTGTCGCTCCGTTTGGTATTGGGTCAGCCCGTAATCATACCAAGCTAGAGGAAAGTCAGGTTAGACTTCCGTTTCTCGGATTCAAGCACAATCGACAACGCATGCCAGACGAACGTCGGAAACATTCATCTTTTTATTCAAAATACAGCGTTCCCTTATAATTAATCGTATATTCAAAATGTTAAACCCGGATGATGATAATAAATGATAAAATAAAATTAGATAACATAAAATGTCGGATTACATTTTTCTCTCGTATTTTCAATGGAGGTTCAATGAATATTGAGAGCTTCCATATTTGTATGTGGAAAATGAAATAAATATGAGAAATTTCTGATTAGATAATGAAAACAATTACTCGCTCAAATTGGTTAATCTGTTATATTTCTTTAGATTATAAATTAATTGAAATTAATTTAATATAAAAATAACGGACGAATCCAATGAAGGGAACGCTATATTTTTTAGAAGATTCACAAAGAATCACGGGGAATTACGACACAGTACTTTATTGGCGATGCAACACATATCGACGTCAGCTGCGCGAGAGGATCAGGATGCCCGGAAACCAGGCTACCGGAGACAGAGGTGGACATCCGGATGATTTAGTTAGATCACGTGGTATCACGGTTCCAACATTATTGGAATCACATCGAACAGTTTTGGGTGATTCTCTAATTTGAAACGTCTTTTGGGGTACACCATCGTGCACAGGGATCCAGTACTGTCTCCATTTAATCAGATTTTATATTCCAACGAATCAGACGAATATAAATTTGACTTTTATGGAACACTGAATCTCTGCTGTTCGAAACACTATATAGACAGGAACTAGGTAACTAGGGGATTATATATACGTTTCTTAAAGTAAATAAGTTCATCACGCGACGGGGATTATCAACGTAGATACTAAATACGATATAGCACACTGAGAAATACGGATTCTGTTTCAAATTGATCGATAATGGATAATGAATTTAAGAGAATGTAGAAATAATAAATTAAATAAAGTTCAGATGAAATGAACTCTTTTGACTGATAAAAAATATTATAAATAATATCGTCGAACAGAACACCCGTTTTCTCCAGTGCAGTAAAAATCGTTGGACGCAGGGAGGAAAATATTTTACTTAAAAAAACAAAAAAATATCGTCTTCGATTTACCGGCCTTCGATGAATAAATTAATATTAAAAAAAAATTCGGTGATTCGACATTTATAATTGAAAGTGACTATCGCAATATTTTTCTCCGTGCGTCGTCCGTTCTACACTTGATAAAACAAAAATTGGAAGACACTAATGAACAGATACATATACATGTGTAATATACAACTAAACAAAGTAAACTAAAGAACGAGTTGCTTGAATCTCGATGCTTTGTGTTCCATACCTGAGAACTCTGGTTTGCGAAACGAAGTAGCCGATACCTTTTAGGCGACATTGCTCGAATACGCCCGTCGAAATCCCGAACCCCGAAGAAGAGGAAGAAGCTGCTCGAGTCGCTCGAGGACGATCTTTCGAATCCTTTCGTAACATTTTGCTTTTTTTTTTGACGGAAGAAGGAATAGGGTAGGGATAAAGGTTTTGGTGTTCGAATGGTCTCGAGTGTTTTCATTTTCTGTACTCGAATGGAATGTATGTGTCGTATCGATATCTCATGTACTGTGTTGCGATTGTCGTTTTATCATTCGGTTGCGTTATAGAATAGAATAGGATAGAATAGAATATTCCTTTCTCTTTGATTTTGCATTATTCTTTTTCTTTCGTGTGGTATTTCGTTGTGCCGATGTTCGATATTGACGGATTATAATTTTGTTCCTTGTATGTGCGTACATTCTTTGCGATATAGATGAAACGATTACATTTTGTTCTCGTTTGCAGAATTTATTTGTCTGGTAATATTTACGTGTAAAAGTTTGCAGTCCATTGAATGTAGAAGAATAAAATATGCTTCAGTGAAGTATAATTGCGTTTAGAGAAACGCAAAGAATGCGACGACATGTTCATGTATGTGAAGTTCCGTTCTGGGATAGGAAACTTACGTCTCGGTGAGTTCTTCAGGACACCGCGATAATCGTCGCTCCTTGGTTTCACTGTCAAAGTGGTTTCGGTGCGTGCTTCGCCTACAGAGCTTCTAGCGATCACTTCGACCTTTCCATGATCGTATTGCCTCGTTTTGGGGATGTCCAGATGGTACATGCCGTCGTAAGTTAGTTTATAACGCGATCCCTATTTTATAAAACATTTTATTATTTAAGAAGAATCAAAAATTTTATTTAGAATTTAAAATAAGTCCGTAATTTCGAAAAATGAATATTGGTACTTACATTGACCACAGTGTGTCCATTGATGATCCACATAACACGTGGTCTTGGGTGACCAGTGACACGACAACAGAACCTAGACCAATCACCCTCTTCGACGGTCACTGGCTCAGGTTTGCTCACGAACGTTGGAGGTGCGCGCACCTTCTCTTCTTCGCCCTCTTCCTCAGGTACTCTGAACATATACTCGTTCGTAAGCAAACAGTTCCAATGCAATATTCTATACTGAATAATATCCGAATATTAAAAAAGAATGCTTACATTTGCCATGCAGCTTCCATCTCTCTGATTTTCTCGATACTCTTCATGCCCTTTGGTAGTTGCGACTCGTAAATAATTCCAGGCTTGCCAGCTGTTCGTATCACTGCCCGTGTTTCGTCGAATCCGTAAAGATTCGTGGCCCTGCAAAGATATTCGCCGCTGTCTTCGGGGTAGACCCAGCCGAAGTTCATGGCCACGTAGCCAAAGTCGTAAATAGGAGTGAATCTATTCTTGTGTGGCAGAGGCTTGCCATTGAAGAACCATTCGACTCTCATGTTTGGATCACCGACAGGTGCCAGTTGACACTCGAATTTGGTACTGTTCATCTCGACCAATTCGGTTTGATCTTGGATCTGAGTGACGAAACGTGGTGGCTGTTTCTTGTCCGCATCGTACAGGTCATCCTCTGTGAGGTGGACTTCCGAGGTGTATTTCTTGATGGTGGCTTCCATTTGCATCAACGCTTCCGACTTCTTCATACCCTTTGGTACTTGATTCTGCAGGATAATGTTGGGCAACCCTGTGGGAATAGGAAGTAACGATATGGTAGTAATTTATGTCGAAATGTAATATTTAAACAAAATAATTTAATAGCTAATAAATAATATTAGAGGTCAATTTTATATCAACAAATTTTAAGTACGTAGAGAAATTATAGAAGAAACATAAAAATGAATGATAGAGATGGAATTAATTTCTGGATCTTAAAATTTGTATATATATAATTTTATTTTTAATACATAATATGAATACTGATGCAACTTACTTTACAAATATTTTTTAAATTTATTTTACGGGATATACTAAATTTTAATAAGAGGATGAAGATAAGAAACTTACTTTTACATGATACGGATGCCCTAGTGGTGTCCTCGCCAAGATCATTGATAGCTTTGCACACGTATTCTCCAGAGTCCTCAGGGTAGACGTACAAAATATCCATAGATACGAATCCCATGTCGTACATTGTTCTATACCTATGCCCAGCTGGGATCATTTTTCCGTTTCTGTACCACTCTATACGCAGATTTGGATCATCTTTTGGTTCCACGCGACACTCGAACCTGACCGGTTCGGACTCATCAACGGTTGCTGATTGAATCTGCGTGATGAATCTTGGTGGTTGACGTGGTGGCTCTTCAGCAGGTGGCTCACTAACTGGTCCACGTTCTAACTCTTTCAGTTTCTCGCCACTCATGCCTGAGGGTAGCTGTGAGTCGAAATCTATGGTCTTTTTAGCTGTAACGTTGAAAATTTCTCATTAATATTATTACTCCTGTTTGAAACATTCTAATTATTAAAATCAAATAAACTTATAGATTATGATAATTGATCTACGTACATTTACAGGTTATGGTAGCTTTGGTAGTAGCAGAGCCCCACTTGTTCGTCGCTCTGCAAACGTATTCACCGCTGTCCCTAGCATAAGTGTACGACATGTCCAATGAAATAAATCCAAAGTCGTTGATCTGGTGTACACGTGATCCCGTAGCAAACGATCTTCCATTGTGGAACCAGTCGATGCGCATCGTAGGATCTCCAACAGGTTCGACTCTGCAGTCGAAGTGACTGGGTGCTCCTTCCTCCACTTCGATATCCTTCAGTTCCACAGTAAACTTGGGAGGATTTGGTGTCTCCTCTTCAGTCAGAATCTCGTCCTTTTTATACAAAGCCTCTTCTAATTTCTGAATGCTCTCCGTTCCAGTTTTGAAGTTGGTCGGCAGTTGAGGTTCCAGGATGATTCCTTGACGTCCACGGACTTGCAGCTTGCATGACACAGTGGCTTCGCCATGGCGATTGGTCGCCTTGCAAGTGTACAGACCAGAGTCTCGTTGGTAGCAATTAGCCACTTCCAGAATGACGAAGCCAAAGTCGTGGATCGTCTTGATCCTGGTTCCTGCCAGAAGAGGCTTTCCGTTGTGGAACCATTCGACTCTCATGCTGGAATCGTTGATTGGCGTCAATCGGCACTCGAAGTGCGCCAAGGAGTTCTCGGTTAGAGTCAAATCGGATGGTGTGGTGATGAATTCCGGTGGTTTTCCGGTGTCGTCGTCAGGAATCGCTTGTCCTGGCTCGTTTCCAAGACCTTCTAGCTCAGCGATCTTGTCAATGGTGCCTTCCATACCCTTTGGTAACTGGGATTCCAGTATAATGCTTCGTTTTCCTGTGCACTTCATGGTGCAGGTGGTCACAGCTTCGCCATACTCGTTCGTTGCTCGGCAGCTGTACTCGCCGGAGTCTTCGGGATAGATAGGCGAGATCTCGAGGATCACGAAGCCAAAGTCGCAGAAGGTGCGGAAACGAGAGCCGGTTCGCAGTGGTTTTCCATTCCAGAACCATTCGACCTGTGCAGAACAAAAAATTTTATTGTACATTTAATTTCGATAATTTTTTACCCTTTTTTCGTCAATCTTTTAGGACAGATTTTTGAAACGTTAAATATTCGTTAATTTATTTTAGCCCTACGTCGTATAGTTTACGAGTTAAATTACCTTTAATTTTGGATCGTCAGTGGGAGTAAGTCTAGCTTCAAAGTGCGCGCTTTCGCCCTCACGTAGGCCATCGATGTTGCTCAGTGGTACAGTGAACACAGGAGCCTTTCCTCGTTCTTCGACAACCTTCTCATCTTTAGTGCGGATCAACGAGTCCTCCAAAGTCTGGATCTTCTCCAATCCACCTTCCATTCCTTTGGGAAGTTGAGATTCCAAAATAAGGCTTGACTTGGAGTAGCACTTCAAGGTTGCTTTGGTAGTGTCTTCTCCATATTTGTTGAAAGCTCTGCACTCGTAAACACCAGAGTTCTCTTCGTAACAATACAATATATCCAAAATGACTATACCAAAGTCGTGGAAGGTCCTGTATCTATGTCCATGAGGCAGCTTCTTGCCATTGTAGTACCATTCGACTTTCAAGTCTGGGTCATTGACAGGTGTAAGTCTGGCTTCAAAGTGAGCAGACTGTCCCTCTACTAATTTCGTGATGTCAGAAATCTGCGTGATGAATTTAGGTGGTTCAGCAACTGGTGTCGTCGGTGTGGCAGGTTGTTCTCCACCATAGCTTTCCAGTTCTCTGATTCTGGCTAAAGAATCAGGCTGCAGAGAATCGAGGTATACTCCCCTCTTTCCGAAGCACTTCAGAGTGGCTTTGGTGAAATCTTCACCATATTTGTTGCTAGCCTTGCACACGTATTCTCCGGTGTCATGGGCCATCACACCGGCAATGTCCATCACAACGAATCCAAAGTCGGACACCATCTTGAATCTGGAAGAGTGTCTCAGAGGTTGTCCATTGTGGAACCATTCTACCTTCATGTGAGGATCTCCTACAGGGATCAGAGTGCACTCGAAGTGAGCGGACTGGCCATCCTTCAGACCCTCCAGGGACTGAATGTGCGTTGTGAACTTAGGTTTCTGTCCTTTGGACTTGTCAACACACTCTAGTTCCACACTGATCTCAGCCTGGCCCCATTTGTTGGTAGCCCTACAGGAGTAGGTGCCAGAATCTTCTATCTTGGTTCCTAGGACCTCGAGAACGACCATTCCAAAAGCGTAGACTGTTCTTGTGCGATGACTGGCATCTAATGCTTTGCCATTGTAGAACCATTCGACGACCATTGTCTGGTCACCAGTTGGAGTTAGAGATGCTTCAAAGTGAGCGATCTCTCCTTCAGACAGGTTGGTCAAGTTCTCGAACTGAGACGTGAACACAGGTGGGTGACCTTCCTCGCTTTCTGGTGGAGCTCCTTCTTGTTTCTTCAAGGATTCTTCAAGGTCTTGGATTGCTTCGAGACCTTCCTTGCCCTTTGGATGTTGCGATCTTTCGATGATATTCTCCTTGGTCGAACAATAGATCGTTGTCGACGTGAAGGCTTCTCCTGCCTTATTCCAAGCCTTGCAGGTATAAATTCCTGAATCACGATCGTATACATCGGTAAGGTCTAACGTGACGAATCCAAAGTCACTGGTCATTTTGAACCTGGATCCATGTTCCAGGGCTTTTCCGTTGAAGTACCACTCGATCTTTAGGTTCGGATCGTCTTTGGGTTCTACCTGACCTTCGAGATGAAGTGGTTCAGATTCACCCAGTTTGAACTCTGGCTGCAATGGTACTGTCCAAATTGGTTTAGGATATTCGTGTTCTGGGCCAGCATCTGGTCTCTTGTATTTAGACAAGTAAGCATCTTCGGCTTCCTTGACCTTCTCCAAGCCAGCTTCTCCCTGAGGATGTTGTGTTTGTAAATAGATGTTCTGTTTGCTGGTGCACTTCAGAGTACCAGATGTCTGGGCTGATCCCTTGGAATTCGTAGCCTTGACAATGACCACTCCTGAATCTTCCTCGTATGCATGATTAATGTCCAAAGCGACATAGCCGAAATCGTAAGTAGACTTGAATCTTGCCCCAGTTGGAAGGGGTTTGCCATTGATAAACCACTCGATCTTCATCGTGGGGTCTTTGGATGGCTCCACGTTGCACTCGAAGTGAGCATTGTCACCTTCTACGCATTCTACGTTGTTCAAATGCGTGATGAACACTGGTTCTTCGTAAACTGGTTCTGGCTGTTCCGCTGAGGTGACATGTGGACAGCTTCTCCAAGCAGGTTAGTAGCCTTGCAGGTGTAGATGGCGGAATCATCGGGTCTTAAACCATTGATGGACAGAGTGACAAGACCAAAGTCGAAGGTGCTTCGGAGTCTGGTTCCAGTTTGGAGAGACACTCCGTTCTTGAACCATTCCACACGAAGGTTCGGGTCTGCTCTAGGTTCTACTTGAGCTTCCAGATATACGTGTTGACCTTCCACGAGTTTGTCGTAGCTTTCGAGGTGTTTGGTAAAGACCGGTGCTTGTTGGGGCGTCGTGTCGACGAACATCTCTGGTACTTTGTTCATCTCAGCTTCTTTCAATTGGATTTTCTGCCATGCATCCGGTTGCAGACTGTCAGCATCGATGGCCGAGCGCGTTTTCACCTTCAAGGATATCGAGGAAACTGCTTCGCCGGCTTTGTTGATCGCCTTGCAGGTGTACACACCGGAATCCTCCGAGATGACTTTCAAGATGTCCAGGGTCACGTAGCCGAAATCGTGACTTACGTGGAACCGAGATCCTGTTGGGGACATTCAAGATTTCGCGTAATGAAAATTAACGAGTCACGCGAATAAAGAAATATATTTGGTCGTTTCGTATAAGCTGCTTACCCATCTTCAATTCGACTCCGTTTATGTACCACTCGAATCTCAAACTGGCATCGCCAACTGGGACGACTCTGCATTCGTATCTAGCCATTTGACCCTCCCAGAGCTCGGTGGGTCCAGTCAATAATTGGGTGAAGATGGGTTTGTCGAATACTTTCTCTGGTTCTTCTGGACGACTTGGTTTGTCAGCTTCAAGTTGGGCGATCTTACGTTGCGCTTCGGGGTGTTGGGTGTCTAATTGAATGCTTGCTTTGCCTAGATACGAGGAACCGACGATACAAATTAATAAAAATCTCAAATTTGAAGATAATATATCGTTGAATGTAATTCAAGATACTGACTTCTTATCTTCATCGAAGCAGTGGTGACTGCTTCACCAAGTGGGTTGGTAGCGCGACACATGTAGACACCTTCATCTTCCTCTCTCACGTGACTGATATCCAATGATACGTATCCGAAATCGTGGACTTTGGTGATTCGTGAACCTACGTAATTCACAAGTGGCATAAGTTTCAAAAATTTCCAATTTTGAAACCTCAAAGTTTATCTTGTCATGTTAAAGTACACTTACTTGTCTCAAGTGGGATTTCATTTCTGAACCACTCGACCTTCAACGTGGGATCTCCTACGGGGATCAACCTGCACTCGAAATGTGCAGTGTGTCCTTCGGGAATGGCATCGATGTTCTGCAATGGTTGAGTGAAGACTGGTCTCTGTTTAGTTTGTGGTTCCGGTACATCCGGTCTCTTCCAAGGTTGCTGAGCCTCCAATTCGCGGATTTTATCCATTCCTTCAGGTCGTTGAGAGTCCAGTATAATGCTGTCCCTTGGAATAACCTTCAGCTCGATCGAAGATACGCATTGGCCAAGAGCGTTAATAGCTCGTACGGAATATTCTCCTGCATCTTCAGGAACGGCGTGGCCGATATCCAGAGCCACGTATCCAAAGTCAAACGTCACGTGGAACCTGGAAGCCGATGGCAGAGGCTTGCCATTATGGAAGAATTCGATCCTCAAGTTGGCATCGTGAAGAGGCTCCACTTGGCACTCGAAGTGGGCCGTTTGTCCTTCGTACACCTCGGTGGTACCCTAAACGAAATTTCCAAATTTAAAAAACAGGCAAACATCGCGATTATACCGATATCGTATAACAAAGAATTTCGAAAATCTATAATTTTCTAACACATCTAAAATATTAAACGTTCGAGATCCTAGAGTAGGAAAAGATCGAGATTCAGTGATGAAGAGAATATTAAAATTGGAGATTTTTCTAATCGAGAGAACATTTCGAATTTTGCATTATGGAAATTATTAAGAAATTTTTACCCTGAGCTCAGTGACGAATCTGGGTGGTGTCACTGGTGGTTCTTCGACTTCTAAACGTGCTGGACGGCCTTGAGCCTCGAGTTCACGGATTTTCTCGAGACCATCTGGATGTTGAGTGTCTAATAGGATACTGCGGCGAGCTGGAGAAAAAATCTCACGTCAGAAATAGTCTCACTCTTTAAATTGTTAAAAATAGGACTACATAAATTACTACTTTGATCTATCCAACAATTATATTCCTCTCTATCGCGAGCACGAAGAACATCGATTATTTCTATCACTCTTCGTATATTCGAAATTTTGCTCGATTTTTGGTCCCTTTTTTAATTCCTCGAACGTGACACGTCGATTGTGAGGTTTTAGTAACTTGCAAATATTGCAAATTTCTTTTCTCTGATATTGATCGTCACCAAAATTCAGTTCCGATTTTCTTCTCCTTTTCAGACAAGCTTCATTTCTCGAATACAATTTGGAACATCGACCAATGGTGCTTTTATAACGATTCCTCTCGCATGAACAATTTCTATTGATTTTACTGGTATCTATAAATTGTTTATCATATCTGCCAGTCGTTAAAGCAAATGAACCGAATTTAGGTTTGGAAACCGTGATATTTCCTCTTCGGAAATGTGGAGATGGAGAAGATAGTCCTCTTTTCTGATTATATTCGATTCTGTCGATTTTTTCGGGATATCGCAAGGGTAGAAAACGAGGGGGAAGGTAACATTGGTCTTTCGCTAAGAATTACATTAAATTTTGGTTAGAAACCGATACCAGTGCTCAACACGAATTTCAATCTGCAATATACATTGGGTAATTCCTGTAGAGTTTACTTTTCTGAACAAGAATTCGTAATCGAAATTGCTCTATCGCCCTCAATTTTCGAAAAATGTGAGTTTTTCTAAAGAGGCACGATTTTTAGATAAAATGAAGTATTACGTAATCAGTAAGAACGTTATGAGGTACGTTGTTATCTTAAAAATTGGGTGAAAGTGTCCCGAGTATATCAATGTCTACAATCTAATTATTTGTGCTTCTGAATAACTATAATTGGTCATCAATAAGTAACAATAAGCCTCCGAGCCTTTCTACGTATATTCTGGTATTCTTACATCAAATTTTTCATCTGCTATAAATATGATTCAAAGTAGTACATTCTGTATGTTTTCCTGAAGTAAGAAATGATGGAACAGAATTCTTGAAACAATTTTCAATTCGATTAAATCGCCAATGCCATAGCTACTCGTAAACCGAATACCGAATGCAATGTAAATGATACATATCGGTCTACGAAAACGAAAAATATAATTCAATATAACTCTACATATAAACGACATAAGTACATACGTATTTCCAAAATGTATTTACAACGTTGTAATTTATTTATCTTTTTGATGACCGTTAATGATTTCTATAATGCCCAAATTTTAAATAACCAATTATAAATTAATAAATAATAATGGCATTATTACAGAACATAAACTACTAAAAATAAAAGAAAATATTATTTACGTGTAATTATTGAATGTTCCTTTATGCCATTGCCAAATATGATATATAGTATGAGAAAAGAATAAAAAGATGAGAGGAAAATGTGCTACATTTATTTATGTCATTTTACTGTTTCATTTCACCCGCCCTATGTGTCACGTGGTATTAGATTCTGTAATTCGATCAGCGCCATCTATGATTTTGGACCAAATGATAAGGAAAGTGATAGGAACATAGAATGTACAAGGAGGTTGTTTAATCAAAGTCAGGTGATTAAATAAGGACGGAAAACGGATAGAAAAAGACAGAAAGGCTCCGGCAATGAATATTAACTAATTACTCAATTCTGGCGTGTAATTTATGAACTTTTGTAGCCTTATCGCAAAGCTGAAACCCTGAGCAACATTCTGATTCTACTTTCGTACATAAATTGTTGTTAATTAGTGTGTTAAAAATAATTACTTGACGGCGTGGGTAATTTGATAAAAACGACGACCGAGGATGTCCATAAAAATATTTTATTATGTTCAAAACTAGAAAAAAAATATGATCGAAAGTCATATGAGAAGATGCGCAAGAATATTCTTTTTATAATGAATGCATAAAAGTAAAAAATTAATTACTTGAGAGATAGTTATTAATGAGAAACCATTGAGATATTCGGCAACATTTTAAACACGCCATGGAATAATTAATAATAATAAATTAATTAAAAAGAAATTATTATCGAAAGTTATATGAGAAAGTTCGCCAAGGACCTGTCTTTACGATGAAGTCATAAAAGTTCATAAATTAATCGCAGAAATTGAGTAATTTGTTAAATTTCCATGGCCGAATTGATTTATTAAGAACCTCAGGTTCCGTAAGATGAGTACAGATGGCGCCAGGAGAGCATTTATAACCATATTACATGAAGGGCGGAATACAGAAAACAATATATCGATCGAAATAACTAATACACATTCTCTTCCGTTCTTATTATTCGCTTAAGAAACTCAAAGTTTTCTACATTTTTTTAATAAGTTCAACATAAGCAGTGGTTTCAATTAGACAATCAGCATTCGCTTCTTTACCTGGCACATTATGTCTGGAAGGGTACGCCTTTTCAATGCAAATATAAAAGATCATAAATTAATCACCAAAATTCAGTAATTTGTTAATTTCTCTCTAAGTGAGTAGGAGAGTGGGGAAACAAGAAGAAGATTGCAAAAAAACGGGAGAAACATTGTTGTGTCCATCGAGCTATGCCTACATCACGGAAAAGAATGTAAGCCTTTATATAAACATAACCTTCAGTTGTAAATAAATAGTGTGAGACATAAACTATTGTTTTTTCATCTTTTATTAGTGACAGCAGAACCTGGTTGTAAAGTAATAATATACTGTTGAAACAAACAGGCATGTGCAACAGGGGAAAGATATTGGATTCGTGGAATATCATCAACGTAGAGCCATTAGATGCCAATAATTATTTTTTATGGTAAAAAAAAAATTGAAGCAGTAATAGAAATATGTAAGGTATGATATGTCTATTGGTTTCTAGGTCTGCGAACTGAATGACAAGACAGAAATATTTCATGGTTAAGTCAAAGGGGAATAAAATTATTTTAGATTATGGCCTCCTATAACAAGATGTAGAAAATACAGTGAGATTGAAAGGTATGTTGTATTTTTGTACTGAATGAATATTAATATCAGTGGTTGAAGTCACTGATCAATGGTAATGTGTTAAGTTTCAGAATGATGGTGTTGTGGTAGATAGAGACAAGAGAGAAGTTCGAATGAAAGCAGTGAGAAGAGGAAATGCATATTATATGGAATCAAGATACAGAAAAGGGGCAGCGCATTTCTGGACAGAGATAGATGGCATCTACATGTAAATATGAAGAATTCTTGTAGGAAAAGACACAGATAGCTGAAGAAATAAGAAGATTGAAGATATGGAAAGGAAATCAATCTGTCAAGAAGTCGAAAAGTTCTTATATACTCAGATAATGGAGGTGAGTTTATGGGCAAGACCTCAAGGTTTGGTTACATCAAAGGAAATAAAACATGATTTGTTTTCAGCCAGGATACCCTCAGTGTAATGGAGTTGCTGAGAGGAAGAACAAATCCATCAGAGAGATGACAAGAGCACTTATGATGAATTCAGACTTGCCAATATATTTTTGGGCAGCAGCAGAGTACAGCTGTCCATATAAAAAACTGCACGAAGTTAGCTGACCATTGAAGAACTTCTTATGCTGTTTAGAAGGAGAGAAAGCCAAACATGAGGTATTCGAAAAGATCTTGCAGCATTTCTTATGGGTTGAATAAAGGGTGTTTAGTATACTAATTTGGACCACAAACTTACACAGAAATATTTTCAGAATATGTATCAAATAATTCATATAGAATATGCTAACCATAAAAGGATCATGTGAGGAATGAATGTGAAGTAAAATTCTATGGGACTGTGACACTTGGACTTGATTGAACCAATAAAACCAATGTCAAAAGGAAGTAAAAGGTACATTTTATCTATTCATGATTCTTCGAGGATAATTATTGGTTTTGCTGTTATAGGAAGAGGGACAGACAGCTGAGGAAATAAAAATATTGGTAACATTGAAAGAGAATCAATCTGTCAAGAAGGTGAGAAGTACTTATATGCTTAGACAATGGAGGTGAGTTTGTGAGAGAAGACCTCCAGGTTTGGTTAAATGAAAAGAAAATAAAATATGATTTGATTCCAGCCAAGATAACGCAGAGCATTGGAGTTGCTGAGAGGAAGGCCATTCTACCATAACTTAATCCAAGATAAACGAATATCAAGAATTATTAGGGAAACTCATGTATTTGAAAGCTTATGGCTGTTCAGACATCTCATTTGCAGTAAGATGTTTGTCATAGTTTAACCCTGGTCCAAAAATAGTGTACATGAATGGATTGAAGAGGATATTAAGATATTTCAGGTTGAGTATTGTTTTGAAATTAGGAAAGGAACAGAAGCCAATAAAATTTTTTTTTGCAGATATATAAACTGATATATGAAGACAGACTGGAGAAGGAGGCGTGAAGGATTGTAATATGTGACAGATTGAATACAATAAATATAGAAAATTAAATATAAGTTCTTACATACAAAAATGTTGTTATATACGAGATATAGTAAAAAACTAAGAATTTGCTAATTTATCACGTGCCGGATAAAGAAACGAATCCTGATTGTCTAACTAAAGCTCAGAGTGGTCCAAATCTGCTAAATAATGTAAAAATCTGTATGAGGATGTTAAGAGAATAAAAGGATGAAAGAAAAATGTGTTACACTTATTTATGTCATTTTATTGTTTCATTTCTCCCGCCCTATGTGTCACGTGGTATTAGATTCTGTAATTCGATCAGCGCCATCTATGATTTTGGACCAAATGATGAGGAAAGTGATAGGAACATAGAATGTACAAGGAGGTCGTTTAATCCTCGTCACGTGGTTAGATAAGGACAGAAGACAGGTAGAAAAAGACAGAAAGGCTCCGGCAAAGAATATTAACTAATTACTCAATTCTGGCGAGTAATTTATGAACTTTTATAGCCTTATCGCAAAGCTGAAACCCTGAGCAACATTCTGATTCTACTTTCGTACATAAATTGTTGTTAATTAGTGTGTTAAAAATAATTACTTGACAGCGTGGGTAATTTGATAAAAACGGCGATCGAGGATGCCGATAAAAATATTTTATTATGTTCAAAACTAGAAGAAAAATATGATCGAAAGTCATATGAGAAGATGCGCAAGAATATTCTTTTTATAATGAATGCATAAAAGTAAAAAATTAATTACTTGAGAGATAGTTATTAATGAGAAACCATTGATATATTCGGCAATATTTCGACCACGCCGTGAAATAATAATTAATGATCCATTAATTAAGAAGCAATTAATATCGAAAGATATATGAGAAAGTTCGGCAAGGATCTGGCTTTACGATGAGATTATAAAAGTTCATAAATTATTCGCAGAAATTGAGTTATTAATTAATTTTCCACTGCCGAATTGATTTATTAGAATATAATATTCGGAGCACATAACCAGAGTTAGTAATCTATTAATTTGATGTCAGTGCCATCTATGATTCTAGACACGAACCTCAGGTTCCGTAAGACGAGCACAGATGGCGCCAGGAAAGCGTTTATAACCATATTACAGGAAGGGCGGATTAAAGAAAACAATATATCGATCTAAATAAGTAATACACATTGTCTTCCGTTCTTGTTATTCACTTAAGAACCTCATAAAGTTTTCTGCTTTCTTTAACAAGTTCAACCGAAACAGGGATTTTAGTTAGAGAATCAGCATTCGTTTCTTCACCTGGCACATGACAAGTCTACAAGGGTATGTCTTTTCAACACAATTATAAAAGTTCATAAATTAAGTACAGAAATTCAGTAAATTGTTAATTTTTCTCTAAGTGAAGAGGACAGTACATGGGAAGGGAGAAAAATATTGTGAAAGAACAGGGGAATCATTGTTGTGTCCATGGAGCTGTGCCTGCATTTCGCAAAAGAATGTAAGCCTTTATATAAACATAACCTTCAGTTGTTAATAAATAGTGTCAGACATAAACCATTGTTTTTTCGTCTTTTATTAGTGATAGCAGAACCTGGTTGTAAAGTAACAATATACTGTTGAAACAAACAGGCATGTGCAACAGGGGAAAGATATTGGATTCGTGGAATATCATCAACGTAGAGCCATTAGATGCCAATAATTATTTTTTATGGTAAAAAAAAAATTGAAGCAGTAATAGAAATATGTAAGGTATGATATGTCTATTGGTTTCTAGGTCTGCGAACTGAATGACAAGACAAAAATATTTCATGCTTAAGTCAAAGGGGAATAAAATTAATTTAGATTATGGCCTCCTATAACAAGATGTAGAAAATACAGTGAGATTGAAAGGTATGTTGTATTTTTGTACTGAATGAATATTAATATCAGTGGTTGAAGTTACTGATCAATGGTAATGTGTTAAGTTTCAGAATGATGGTGTTGTGGTAGATAGAGACAAGAGAGAAGTTCGAATGAAAGCAGTGAGAAGAGGAAATGCATATTATATGGAATCAAGATACAGAAAAGGGGCAGCGCATTTCTGGACAGAGATAGATGGCATCTACATGTAAATATGAAGAACATTGATAACATGGAGAAAGAAGAATTGGCAGTAGTTTTGGAAACTAAATATAAATTGAACATAGAGTGTGAATGTTGCTTTAAAGCAAAAATCTGTAGAAACACCCATAGGAAGTTGGAAACTACTAAAACAGCAGCAGGAAGATATGGAAAGGAAATCAATCTGTCAAGAAGTCGAAAAGTTCTTATGTACTCAGATAATGGAGGTGAGTTTATGGGCAAGACCTCAAGGTTTGGTTACATCAAAGGAAATAAAACATGATTTGTTTTCAGCCAGGATACCCTCAGTGTAATGGAGTTGCTGAGAGGAAGAACAAATCCATCAGAGAGATGACAAGAGCACTTATGATGAATTCAGACTTGCCAATATATTTTTGGGCAGCAGCAGAGTACAGCTGTCCATATAAAAAACTGCACGAAGTTAGCTGACCATTGAAGAACTTCTTATGCTGTTTAGAAGGAGAGAAAGCCAAACATGAGGTATTCGAAAAGATCTTGCAGCATTTCTTATGGGTTGAATAAAGGGTGTTTAGTATACTAATTTGGACCATAAACTTACACAGAAATATTTTCAGAATATGTATCAAATAATTCATATAGAATATGCTAACCATAAAAGGATCAGGTGAGGAATGAATGTGAAGTAAAATTCTATGGGACTGTGACACATGGACTTGATTGAAGCAATAAAACCAATGTCAAAAGGAAGTAAAAGGTACATTTTATCTATTCATGATTCTTCGAGGATAATTATTGGTTTTGCTGTTATAGGAAGAGGGACAGACAGCTGAGGAAATAAAAATATTGGTAACATTGAAAGAGAATCAATCTGTCAAGAAATTGAGAAGTACTTATATGCTTAGACAATGGAGGTGAGTTTGTGAGAGAAGATCTCCAGGTTTGGTTAAATGAAAGGAAAATAAAATATGATTTGTTTCCAGCCAAGATAACGCAGAGCATTGGTGTTGCTGAGAGGAAGGCCATTCTACCATAACTTAATCTAAGAGAAACGAATATCAAGAATTATTAAGGAAACTCATGTATTTGAAAACTTATGGCTGTTCAGACATCTCATTTGCAGTAAGATGTTTGTCATAGTTGAATCATGGTCCAAAAATAATGGACATGAATGGATTGAAGGGGATATTTAGGAATAGATATTTCAAGTTCAGTATTGTCTTGAATTTGGAAAAGGAACAGAAGCCAATGGAATGTGCTGTGCAGATATGTAGACAGATATGTGAAGTCAGACTGAAAAAAGAAGAAGGATTGTGATGTGGACAGATTGAATGCGATAAATGTAGAAAATTAAATCTATGCTCTTACACAGAAAAATGTAGTTATATACGAGATGTAGTAAAAATTAAGAACTTGCAAATTTGGTACGTGTCAGATAAAGAAATGAATGCTGATTGTCTAACTAAACCACTGAATGTTCCAAATTTGTTAAAGAATGTAAAATACTTTATGGGGGTGTTAAGAGAATAAAAAGAAGAGAGGAGAATGTGTCATAGTTATTTATATTGTTTTATTGTTTTATTTCTCCTACCCAACATGGCATAGATTAGGTAAACTCTTATTAAAAGCACTATTTAATCAACCTCAGTTTTAATAATAACATTTCACGTTTGTCTTAAATATATTTGAAACTTGAACGTAAAACCATCTTATTCGCAATGGGAAAAATATTTGTAGCTTTATTATAACCGAGTGATTGGTACTTTCTTTGGACAGGTCTGACTAAATACTTTCGTTGAAAAAGTAGTTTTAACAATTTATACATAAGAATCTAATGTTCTGAAGAAGCATTGTTGACAAAGGTGATTATAATGTTCATTTATAAAATTTTGTAACTAATATATATATATATTTTGTATTACCATGTATTTTATTTTTATTATTAACTATAGTTATTTTTATTAATTTATAGCGTTTTTGCAGTGAAAATTAAGCATTTATTTATATGTCATTTTCGTAAGAGGAACATATTTGTATTTGCTTCATTGATATGAATAAATATAAGGAACGTTGTTTGATATTCCACATCGATACTATAGTACATAGCTATTTCAAAGACGCAGCATTTTCCTGCGAGAAAAAGCATAGATTGTCTTAGGTCAGTCATCATTAGGTCCGCGACAAACGAACAGAACGGTAACGAATACTGGAATATTTTCGTGCGTCAAAGAGAAGCATTAAGGATTTCCATAAAACATATCGTAAAGTAGTGATATCACTGATTGAAGTTTTAATTGCTACAACTGAGGAAACACATATTTAAGATCTGTAACGCGACGTATCGGGTATTACTTCGCGACATTGCAGTTGTTGGTTACGTTTGCAACATTATCGTAATACTTACGAATAAAACAGCAAAAGTTTAAGAAATTGTGAAAAATTTACGAAGTTCAAGATTACTAACTGCGAACATTTCTTTGGTGCTAATATACTACGTGTGGAAAAATGTGATGTGACATAGTAAAAATCGCATAACGATACATATGCAAAATAGAGTAATGTGAGTGAGGATCGTGTAATACTCCGCATAGTCCCCAATCGTCGACTGTTGTAAATTCTAGATTTCAATTGTCCAGCAATATATTTGAATGTTATTACTCTGAATAGGCAACTTGTTAACAGTTTTACCAATTTTTCCTCCATCTCGACGTTGAATTGCAAAGTAGCTACGTATTATCGCAAATACATTCTAAACTTCGTTTGTGGATTAGGATATTTCATTATTACTGCATAGAATAGATTGCTTTCCAACCAGTAGGGCAATTATTTTACGATTGAAGGTCTATTTACGAAACAAAGTGACGGAAATGTAAGTGCCTGTGAAATCTTGCTACACCGTTTACTTTCCTAGCTTATATTTTTAAAATTACTCATTACGGTTAGATTTTTTCTATATATTAGCGTAGAGTGAATTCTTCCTTAACGGGATTGATTATTTTTTTTCGGTTTCGAGCGCGCGTTTTTGAAAAATAGTGGGGAAAGTGTCCGTAGCTCTGAAATCGTGCTGCGTAATAGACTTTTTTGGCTTCTATTTCGAAAAGTAGGCTGTTTGATTAGATTTGTTCTATATATCCGCGTAGTGTGAGTCTTTCTGTAACGGGATTAATTATTTTTTTTCGGTTTCGAGCATGCGTTCTTGAAAAATAGTGGGGAAAGTGTGAGTGGCTCTGAAATCGTGCTGCGTAATAGACTTTTTTGGCTTCTATTTCGAAAAGTAGGCTTTTTGATTAGGTTTGTTCTATATATCCGCGTAG
>NW_016918030.1:503960-516723 GCF_001483705.2 Eufriesea mexicana
TAGAGTGAATTTTTCTTTAACGGGATTGATTACTTTTTTTCGGTTTCGGGCGTTCGTTTTCGAATAATAGTGCCGAAAGTGTCAGTGGCTGGCAGATCGTACTGCGCAATAGACTTTTTTCTCTTCTATTTCCGAAATTAGGCTTTTTGATTAGGTTTGTCCTATATATCCGTATAGAGTGAATTTTTCTTTAACGGGATTGATTACTTTTTTTCGGTTTCGGGCGTTCGTTTTCGAATAATAGTGCCGAAAGTGTCAGTGGCTGGCAGATGGTACTGCGCAATAGACTTTTTTTTCTTCTATTTAGAAAAGTAGGCTTTTTGATTAGGTTTGTTCTATATATCCGCGTAGTGTGAGTCTTTCTGTAACGGGATTAATTATTTTTTTTCGGCTTCGAGCGTGCGTTCTTGAAAAATAGTGGGGAAAGTGTGAGTGGCTCTGAAATCGTGCTGCGTAATAGACTTTTTTGGCTTCTATTTCGAAAAGTAGGCTTTTTGATGAGGTTTGTTCTATATATCCGCGTAGAGTGAATTTTTCTTTAACGGGATTGATTACTTTTTCTCAGCTTCGAGCGTTCGTGTTCGAAAAATAGTCCCGAAAGTGTTAGTGGCTGTGAATTCGTGCAGATCCAGGCAGAGAAAAGGGCATAACATTAATTTAGGTGATGGCCTGTTACAACAGCTAGATATTGAGTATACTGTGAGATTGAAAGGTATGTTCTTTTTCTAATCTGTATAAATATTAATATCAATGGTTAAAATCAATGATCATTTAAATCGTTTGAATCGTTCAGATTCAATTGATCAATGATTGTTTAGAAAAGTCAACTCTACAAGATTCTTCTAATGGATATTACAAATTTAAAAAAAAGTTAAAATTTGTTGAACACTATATTTAACATCTATTTTTTTATTATTCTATGATATAAGATTATGGAAATTTATTTTGCTTTTGTTCGTTATTTGTAAAGTGATTTGCTCGGTGTTGTATCAAAACCGTCTTTTTAGTGTAATATGTTATAATTATATTATATATATTATCATTGTAATAATATGTTCCTTATTATATAAGTTTAAATTATAATTGAAATTACTTACAGCCAACTTTGATGGTACACGTGTTGACAGCCTCGCCAGCCAAGTTGGTAGCCTTGCACATGTAAGTACCAGCATCTTCAGGGTAGGTATAAAGAATGTCAAGAGCCACATAACCGAAATCGTGTGTTTTGCGGAAGCGATGGCCTGTTCTTACAGCAACTCCATTCACGAACCTGATTTAACGTTACATTCGCCCAGTTTAAAGTCAGTTTGAATGACAGTTCAATTTAACGAAATACAATTTATATCAATCAAGTACCATTCTATCTTTAGATTTGGATCGTTGATAGGTTCGACGCGGCATTCCAAGTGAGCATGTTCACCTTCTTTTAGGTGATCCAGGTTGTTCAAAGGCGTCAAGAATACGGGCTTCTGGTGTATAACCTCTTTTTCAACCTCTTGTTTCACTTCCACTGTTTCTAGCTCGCGAATTTTCTGCAAACGCTGAGCGTCTAATGTGTCCAAATATAGGCCTTGTTTCGCTGTTTAACAGAACAAACAATTTTTCAGCCCTGATCCTTTCTACAGAAGACATTTAATTTAGACTTCCGAGTAATCACTCAGCAACTTGAAAATTTGGATTTCAGTCAAAAGGTTTTAACGTTCGTTGTGAATATTTCAGACTGTCAGATGTCTCGAAATTCCTATAATTCCAATCAATAATAATAAAAGGAAAATACATAAAGTATAAATAACTATCTTTCAATTTCAGAAATTTTTTAAATCTCGAGATATTATTTATTATATTATATATGTAACAAAGTTTTCAGAACATATTTAATCGTAAATAATAGCAAAAAAATACCACCTCTTGGCTTATTTAAATCTTTCAAATTGCAGTTATTTCCCAATATTTTGTACTTTAAAAATTGTTCAACTTTCGAGAAGCTGTTTTTTTATTAAATTTTAGTGACAGGCTAATTTTGTTGGGATTAAATCCTAAAATCGGCAGAATAATTTCTGAATTTATAATTTAAAACCTCGTTAAATACTTACAGTCAACGCTGATGACACAAGTAGTAACAGCCTCGCCAACAGCATTTCTAGCCTTGCACATGTAGGTTCCAGAGTCTTCGGGATAGGCATAAAGAATATCGAGAGCGACGTAGCCAAAGTCGTAGGTAGTCTTGAACTTGTGACCCTGAGGGATTGGTCTACCATCTCTGTACCATTCTACCACCATAGTGGGATCGTTGACAGGTGTCAAAGTCGCCTCGAGGTGAGCGCTCTTGCCTTCTGGCAGGTGTTCTATGTTCTTCAATGGGCGTCCGAATTTCGGTTTCTCGGCGATGATCAAGTCTTCCTGGTCCACGCGTTTGTAACGCGAGTCGTCTTCTAGGTACTGTATTTTCTTCAGGGCACTTTCGTGTTGCGTTTCGCGAATAATCGAGGCACGAGCTGCAATGCGGTGTTTATTCAATTATTTGTTCTTTCTCGTTAAATGCATTGCGCTTAGAGGACAGAAGGGCGAAGAATAATCGCACGGATTATTCGTTCCTCGTGTTTCGAAGGAATGAGAAAAGTGCAAGTAAAAGAATGTAACAAAGAACGAGTAAAAAGTGTAAAAAACAATGGGAAAAAAAACAACGACGAAACACCCAAAGAGGAAAAGGGTGGCCATTCACATTGTGTGTGTGTGTGTGTGAACAATTTACAAAAGCGGAACTACATTTCAAAGCCACGGAAAACTAGAAGCTTTGGAAGAACAGGATTTCTAGGTAACACAAAGTGCCTGGTTACATCCACCTGCTGTCCCCGTGCGTGATTTATTCATGAACGATCGTAGAAGTATCGATCCTGAGAGGTGAACTGACGATTATTACTTTTACGAGTCTTCGATGCTTTCGGGCTTAAAAAAATTTTTTTAAATTGAAAATTAATTCAGATAACAATTTAACTATATACAGTTATTTGCTGTTATCATTTGCTGTTACTACAATTATTGCCATACGTGTGTGATTTATTTAGTTACTCATTACGGGCCAATAATTCGTGTTGATTAAATTAAAATTATTCGCAATCAAAATTTAAAGTACGATACTGTCACTTTCTATATCACATATGCCACCGATGATACACATAGAATAAAACTTTTTGCTCAGACTATGTGTCTTCTATCTCAACACGAAGAATTAATTGGAGAAAATCGCCCGTATATTTGTCACCCCTGCAATCACAACGACACTTCTACCCCGTCTCTCTCGACTTACACAGCGTGGAAAATCCTCGAGAGGGATCCCTGTCTCGATTCCACCCTCAATTACTTACATTTCACGTCAAGATTGATCGAACTCTTCGCCGATCCCAGTCTATTGGTGGCCTGGCAGGTATAGGTACCAGAGTCCTCCGCGTACACAGTGAGCACGTCCAACGAGGCGAATCCAAAGTCACAAGTGGTTCTGTACCTGTGACCGGTGGACAGTGGTTTGCCATTATGGAACCACTCCACCTTCATGGTCGGGTCGGGATAGGGCTCGATACGGCACTCATAGTGTGCGCTTTGACCCTCGACTAGGCTGGTAGGTCCGTTCAGTTGGACCGTGAATGATGGTTTCTCCTTTACCACGATTTCTTCTTCTTCGCGTCGTTGGTATCTGCTGGTGTCCTCCAGCGCCTGGATCTTCGACAACGCGCTCTCGTGCTGCGACTCGAATTGCAGGGCCGCCTTGGCTGTGTTCGGGAACAGGTTTGTCAGTGTGTCGTTGTATAGGTGTCGTGAATGAAAATAATGAGATGTTTTATGCAGGTGAATATGAGATTATTATTTTTGCTTTTATTTTACACGAATTTTTTGTGAAAATTGGAATTGGTGGTCTTTGGTGAGATGTAGGAAAATGTTTGATTTTAATGAGTGGATTAATCCGTTCGCTATTGAACCCGAGTTCGCGGCGTTGGAAAAGTCTCTTTTTGATTCTGGATGTAATTTTTTGTTGGAAAGTCAACTGTGTTCTTATTTAATATGTTGAGTAAAAGAAATAATTCTGAGATTCGAGAGATTAGAACGTTACGATTTTACCGATATAACAAAAAAATTAATCGTGATTCATCAGAATTAATTTGCGATGAGGTAACTAATGAAAAAATAGATGATTTGAAGGAAGGTTGTATATGAATGACACGAAATGTTGAAAGAAAATTGATTATGGCAGCGATGTATGTCAAAAAATTGCTACAAAGATTTCTGCTGCAGCCAAGAATAAAAAAATCTTCTTCTACACTTCGTTACGAATGCCTTGAAGAATAGAAAAATCCATCGAAGCGTCAAAAAAATTTCAACTAACACTTCACCAAAAAAAGAAAAAGAAAAAAGGGGAAAAAATTGCTGCACACAAAATACAAAAATGATCTACGTATAAGCAGTTTCTACGCGTTCCGGAAGCTAGCTCATAGCTTACGAGAAGCGATGTTGGAAATTGAAGCCTCGTTTTCAAGATATCCTCTGTCTTGTGCATAATTTGTACTTACATTGAACGAAGAGTGTCGCTGAGGTTACAGCCTCTCCAAGATCATTTACTGCACGGCAAGTGTAGGTACCTGAGTCTTCAGGATTGACGTACTTCATGTTCAGAGCGACGTATCCGAAATCGTGCATTGTTGTCACGCGATTGGCTATTCGTAAAAAAACAATTTATGCGATTTAAAAAATTTTTGAACACGAATTTAATACATATTTATAACTAATTAAATAGAAATAGATATCAACGAAATTAAAACGTAATTACAGAATACGGTACCGAATTAGTTCAAAATGGTTATTTGTAAATTAAAAAATTCGAAATCCTTTGAGATTGAGATTTATAAGAATATCTTGATTTTGAGATTAATATCCTTGGATGTAACTTACAAGCTGCGATTGGCACTCCATTTCGTAGCCATTCAACCTTTAATTTGGAATCGCCAACAGGAATCACGCGAGCCTCGAAATGAGCCGCTTGATTTTCGGCGACTTTTAAGTCCTTGATAGGCATAGTGAAGACTGGGGCTTGGGTGATGATTTCCTCTGTGGTGGTCTTGCGTTGGTATCGCGAGGTGTCCTCCAGGTAATGAATGCGTTGGAGGGTCTCTTCGTTCTGAGTTTCCGTGTAAATCGATTTCTTTGCTGTTTGAGAAAAAAGAGAATATTCAGAAATATATGTTAATACGAACTTCTATATCATAAAACTTTATTTACGAAATATTTTTTTATAAAATTTCGGGTTTCTACTAATTTACTTGAAATAATAAAATTAACCATTTGTTAATTATTTCCTGCACTTTTTTTATTACTCAATTCCCGTCAGAACCTTTTGCGTTTAGTCTACAACCTTTAGGATCACTTTAACCGAATATTATTTAATTCAGAAACAGGTAGCATAAAGTAATTTTTCTCAATTCAAACATGATATTTCGAAATTGTATAAGATAATTAAACAATCGGAGAAGCTTACAGTGCACAGTCGCAGTTGCCGAAGTGATCGCCTCTCCAATGATGTTCTTTGCTCGGCAGGTGTAAGTACCAGAGTCTTCTGGATAGGCGTACATGATATCCAATGCCACGAAACCAAAGCTGTTGGTCTCGACGAACCTCGAGCCAGCTTTCACAGGCTTGTTATTATGGAACCATTCGACCTTCATCGTTGCATCGGACACGGGTATCAATCTGCACTCGAAGTGAGCTCTTTGACCTTCTTTGATCTCCACGTTGTTCAGGGAAGTAGTGAAGATCGGGGCCTGGGTGGTCGTTTCTTCGATATCTTCTCTTCGTTGGTATTTAGATCTGTCCTCGAGATAATGAATTTGTTCGAGGCCGAGCTCGTTCTGAGTGTCCGTTAAAACTTGGGCAGTCGATCGACAGGATAGAGTGCAGGATACTTCGTCACTGCCAACGAGGTTGACAGCGCGACAGGTGTAAGTACCTGAGTCCTCGGCGATTAGGTCGATCACGTCCAGAGCAACGTAGCCAAAATCGTGTATCGGACGGAATCGGTGTCCTTTAAATTGAAAATATTTGTATATAATTGACGGCGCATTTTCAATTACCTAAAATTGAGATATATTCGATTTTGTTTCGATCTATCTTCAACTTTAGAAATTTTGCACTTCGATTTTATTGCACCTCTGCTAATAGAATGTACGAAAAACTAAATTTTAAATAATTACATTTCAAATTTTCCAGTTTTCATTTCTTTGTTATCGATAAATGGAAAATTTTGGCTTCGTGTTATATTTTAAATAATTATAATTGAAAACTCGTGTATCGAATAATTTTATTTTAGTTAACAATTAAGATTTTGTAATTTTGTAATTTACCTATTGTAACCGGACGACCATTCTTAAACCACTCAACCTTCAAATTTGAGTCTGTCACAGGTTCCAATTTGCATTCGAAGTGGGCGTGTTGTCCTTCTCGAAGATTCTCCTGGTTCTTTGGAGCCGTAATAAATCTCGGTTTGACATTGACCACTTCATCCACGAGTTCTTGTCTCTTGTATCTGGAAGCATCCTCTAAGTATTGTATTCGTTCCAAACCTTCTGGATGTTGAGACTCCAGGAGCAGGTCTTTCTTCGCGTGCACTCGGACAGAACAGGAAGTGACTGCTTCGCCCAGCTGATTTCTTGCTTGGCAGGTGTACACGCCAGAGTCCTCGGGATAAACACCGAGGATGTCAAGAGCGACGTAGTCAAATTCGTACGATGGTCTGAACCTGTGACCAGTTTTTACTGGTCTTCCATTGACGAACCAATCCACTTTCATGGACGAATCGCCAACTGGCTGAAGACGACACTCAAGATGAACGTTGGTCAGTTCTACTGTTTCGATATTATGCAAGGGCCGAGTAAATTGTGGCGCCTGCATTACTGTTACATCCTCCTGTTGGGTTTTCCGGGACCTACAAACATACATTATTATGCGAATGTTACCGTAATAATCGAGAATTTTTATAATTCATATTTTGTGTAGAAGGTAACTAAGTTTATAAAAATTGACATTTATTTTGCCAAAATCGTCTATTTATAAACATTTCATCTAATTACTAATTACTTTACCTTGCCGAATCTTCGAGCATTTGAATCTGCTCTAGTGATTGTTCGTGCTGAGTTTCCGTAACTATGTCGGATTTTCCGATTACTCTGACGCAGGCTGAGGTATGAGCAGTGCCAAGATGATTGGTAGCTCTAACAGTGTATTCTCCAGAGTCGAGGACAGTCGAATGAACGATGTCCAAAGCGACAAAGCCGAAGTCATAATAAGTTCTAAATCTGGAGCCAACGGTAACTGGTCGACCATTTTGGAACCATTCGACTCTCATCGTTGGGTCGCCCATGGGTTCCAAACGGCATTCCAAATGGATGTTCTTGCCTTCGCTCACTGGTTTAGGATCACTCAGTGGTTGGACGAAAATGGGCTTCGATTTTGAAATTTCTTCGATGTGATACTGAGGCTCGACGAATTTCGATTCCTCGAGACGCTGTGTCTTCTCGTAGGAAGTGCGGTGCATACTGCTGGTATCTACGCTTGAACGTGCTGTAATTAAAATAGAAATTACCATTTTTTTACTGTTCAACTTTACAAGTTCCAATTATTTGTTGATAAAATTTATGAAGTCATTGTTACAGGAAAAATTTATATTACTCTTTTTGATTTACTATCGTCTACTCCTATTTCATTCTTACAATTTTCTAGAAGAGTGAGCAATTTCTTTATCCAAGAATACAGAAATCCAAACATAAGTCAAAATTTATTTTTATCGTGAATGAAAACATAAATATTTTTCGAGTACGATGAAATATTAGAATCGTGAGCGAATACTAAAATTAATCTCGTAAATGTCACTTCTGATCACAGAAAATTTCAAGGACTCACTTTCAACGATCATGGTGGCAGACAGTCGAGCCTCTCCAAGAGCGTTTCTAGCGACGACGGTGTAAGTACCAGCGTCCTCTGGTCTGACCTGAAGAATGTCTATAGACACGTATCCAAAGTCGTGATAGGTCTGGATTCTGTTCGCAGCAGTGATAGGTTTTCCATTGTGGTACCACTCGATGGTCATGGTTAAATCGCTCTGAGGCTCGACACGAGCCTCGAAGTGAGCTCGTTGACCTTCCACGATCTTGTTGGTACCTTTCAGGTTGCCTAGGAATCGCGGTGCTTGAGTTACTTGCGTTTCTTCCTGGACCTGTCGCGAGTATCTACTGGAATCTTCCAAAGTCTGGATCTTCTGAAGTCCAGTGGGATGTTGACTGTCATAGATAACGTCGTTCTTGCTGATCACGCTCAACTGAGCTGTCGTGTGAGCTTCGCCAACGCGGTTGTAAGCGCGACAGGTGTATACACCGACGTCGTGAATGGTTACGTATTTGATGGTTAGTGCCACGTAACCGAAGTTGAAGAATGTTGTGATTCGTGAACCTGAACAAAGAAGATTGCGTTGATGTCAACTGTGTTGATAAACTATCGATACACTTTGACTCTGGGATTATAGAAGTTCACTATTCGGGTGATCTGGAATTCTGGGATCTTAGAATTTTATAGACTTGAAATTTTAGGATTAGAGAATTAAATGGCGTTTTTGGAATAAAAAGGTGGATAGAAGAAAATCATGTACTCACTTGCTTCTACAGGGCGTCCATCCTTGAGCCATTCGACTCTCAAGTCAGAATCGCCGACTGGTTCTAGACGTGCTTCGAAATGAGCAAATCCTCCTTCTCGAATGCTGTTCTGATCCTTGATAGGGGATTTGAATTCCGGTGGGCTAGTCGGTTCAGGCTGCTCCTGTACGTATTTCTGGTGCATGGCCTGTTGATAAGCTTCCAATTCCTCGGCAGCCTCGATGTACCTCTGTTGCTCGGGGATTCCCAGGTCTGAAGTAACGCTTGTGCGTGCTACAATAATTCAACATTATGCGTAATACAATTAATTTCCATTGAAATCCTAGCTAACAGTAAAGAAATAATTTTATTCGCATATATTTACCAAAAACACGGAGAGATGCGGAGCTGACGGCCTCTCCCAAGCGGTTCACAGCTCTCACGGTATAAGAACCTGCATCTTCAGCTCGTAGGTGCAATATATTGAGCGAGACGTACCCGAAGTTGAAGATGGTTGTGATTCTTGAGCCTGGAATAATCATCGTGCGTTAGAATTTTTCCATATCGTTAATATCGAAAAGTCCCAGCCCTATTTTCCCTTTACTTATCCAATTAGCTCTCTAGTGTACTCAAGCTCAACAGCTGATCACTGAAACTCAATGTGAATATACCCATAAATGGTAAAATTTCGAGTGCTAAGATTTTGTAAACTCTACGACCTGAATCTGTACTGCCTTTGAGTCCACTAGCGAGCGAATTTTCGTATGAGAAAAATTTCTGAACGAAGTACTTACTGGCTGTGATCGGCCTACCATCCTTGTACCACTCCACTTTCATCGTGGGATCGCTTACAGGGGTCAGTTGCGCCTCAAAATGGGCGTTACGACCTTCCTGTAGCTCTCCTAGATCCTGGAGTGGTCGGATGAAGGCCGGCCGCTGAGGAGAGATCTCCTCCACACTCTCCTGCCTTTGATACTTGCTGTAATCCTCGAGCTGTTGAATGTACTGGAGACTGTCGGGGTGTTGGCTGGCTTGTTCGATTGTTGCGCGTGCTGCAAGTTGAATTTCTCGCGTGTTAACTTTGAGATGACTTTTTGAGAATATAAAATAGATGCATAATCAGAAAGGATGAGGTGGTAAGATAGATTTGAATAGGAAAACTCACGTGTCACGCTGAGGGTAGCTCGAGATTCGGCGACTCCAGTCGAACTTACAACGCGGCATAAATATTCGCCACTATCTTGAAGAACGATGCTGATCAAGTCGAGAGAGATGAAGCCGAATCGGAAGATAGAAGTCGCCCGGGAACCTGAAATTTTAGTTTCAATTTAAAATTCGATGCCAAACGAAGACAATTAATAGTCGAAAATTAGGAAATTAAAAAGTTTGGAAATTCAATCGTTTAACATTCTGGGGAGGTACTCACTCGCATCGAGAGCTCTTCCATTGACATACCACTCTACCCTCATAGTGGGATCGCCCACCGGTTCGATTCTGGCCTCGAAGTGAATTCGTCCACCCTCGATCTGATGGACGTCCTTCAATGGTATGATGAAACGTGGTGGTGGATAAACTCTATCTTCCTCAGGTGGAGGCAAATACGGTTTGGCGCGTTCCACGTGTCTCAAATAAATCACTTCGGGGCCAGGCGCTGGTCTATAAACAATTTTATCGTTAGCTTCGTCCTTTATTAATTCCAATCATGGAATTTAATGGAAAACCCTACCATTTTTCTTCGTCGAGTGTGCATGAATAAAAATAATATTGTAATATTAGTACTGAATTTAATAAAATTGAATATAAATTTAATATTAAATCCCAGAACCTGGTATCTATCACGAAGATTATTTTTAATTAAAGAATTACATTTAAATTACAATTAGTTCCAGGGAAATGAAAATTAGGCAAACGATTAACGTACTCTGGTTCGATGACTTTCGTCGGTCGGGGTAAGTTCAGGCGTCTTGGTTCTGGGGCTGCTCCTTTCGGTGTTTCCACGAAGAGCCGAGCTCTGGTAGCAGTAGAGCCGGCTACATTCTGCGCCGTGCACTGGTACCAAGCTGCATCCGACAATTTTGCGCAGGGTATATCTAAAGTTGATGCTCCGCTACCATCTGTCAATATACGCACATCCGGTCCAGGTGTTATCGGTACTCCATCCTATAATAACAAATATGAATGAAACTATGCAAAAGATTCGGGAATATCTGTGAAACTGTCGTGTAGAGCAGAATCTTGAAAATGTCCACCAGGATATTTTAGGAAATTTTTGGAATTTCGAATATTTATTTTCATCCTAGATATTTTTAGAAATTTTCATGATCTTGACATGTTCAGAGTTCCGCACACCACGGCTTCCAACCCTCAGATTTATTTACTTATTCGTAACTCTAATCTAATACAAAATGTACCATTCCTTAAAATTGCGAATGAGTACGTAAAAACTGAAGTAACCTGAGATAAGAAATTTCATACTCAACATGTATACTCTAATTAACCCACCTTCTGCCAGGTGATACGAGGTACAGGAGTGCCAACAGCGCGAGCCATGAAAACAACCGGTTCTCCCTCTTTCACGTTCGTCGTGGTGAATCGTTCCACGAATTTCGGCGCGACTACTTGCTCCTTCTCGATCACGTTCAAATTACACTGAAACGAGGTTTCGCCTGCCTTGTTTCTAGCGACGCAGGTCACGACGCCGGCGTCCGCGCGGCTCACGTTCGTGATCATCAGCGAGTTGTTACCAGACTCGTTCACGAGGATCTTGTGGGTCAGGTCGTTGGCCACTTGTTGGCCGTTTATGTACCACGTCACTTCAGGATACGGGCGGCCGGTTACGCGACAATCAAACCTGAGAATCACGTTCGTGTCATTCTTAATTTTGTTGCTATTTCGAGAATCATTCACGTAGATGTAGAAATAACGGAGAAATCTCAGCATAAAAATTGAACAACGTGCAACAGCACAGCGAAATTTAATGCAATACCATACTGTACATTTACCATCAACGAATTAACTCCGATAAAATAAAGGACGAATAATGACAGATGAAAAATTGATAAAACGATAAAAATAGATAATTCGGCCAAAGTATAATTTTACGTATGACAGATATATTTTGAAAGATCGTCAAATATTTGGAAGATGACTAGTATTTTATTGGAAGTAAAAAAGCTTCAAGAATAGGTATGAAGGACGTACCTAGTCATTTTTCCTTCGGTGGCATCACGATCGCTGCAGGTGCGAACGAAATTCGGTGGCAGAACTTTTCCAGAGTCAGATTCGCCGGTCGATTCGACTTGCTGAGTTTTCACCGTTTCTCTTTGAGATTGGTAAGCTTGATCGACTTGATCGCTGGATTCGATCGCCAGATACGCAGAGCTGACGGTGCAACCCTGAGGATTCTCGGATAGCAAAGTGTAATGGCCGCTGTCTTCCGGCAAAGCGACTCTGATCCTTAAGGAGGCTTGTTGGTTCGAGTAGCTCATCTCCACGCGTTGTGATTCGCGGATCCTCTGGCCGTTTTTGAACCAAGTTAACTGGAATAGAAAGCGAATTTCTTTAGAAAATCAGGTCCTTTCTTCGAGTAATAATATAACTTAACATGAATATTTTCTATTCCTTTGTCTAATTAACTTTTCTTCTCAGCCGATTTATTTTTATTTGGTTGGAAAGAAGATCTTCATTTTTCGGGGAATAATTAAAAAATCGTTCGCTTACTCTTGGTTTCGGGTTGCCGGAGATTTTCGCAGTGAAAACGGCGTCCGATCCCTCGACGAGCTTCGAGTTTCTGGGCTTCTGCGTGATTTGCGGAGGTGCAACCGGTCCCAGGTTACGATCTACCACCGTCGAAATCTGCACGTCGGATTCGCCCACGAAACGGCGAGTAATCGACTCTCGAAACTCTGTTTCCCGCAACAGTCTGTACTCGAAGGTGTCCACCTGTGAATTAATCATGTTACGATCGTCAGTTCGTTTAGGCTGCAATTGAAATACGTCTCCACGAAAATGTCGTAATTTAAGAAAAAGAATTGGTAAAATAATTTGTTGATTATATAATATAATATAATTTATGATTTTTTTTTTTTAATTCGTTA
>NW_016918030.1:516799-555103 GCF_001483705.2 Eufriesea mexicana
AATTTAAGAAAAAGAATTGGTAAAATAATTTGTTGATTATATAATATAATATAATTTATGATTTTTTTTTTTTTAATTCGTTATCAGAGAAATGAATGTGAAAAAGACCTTGAAATCTTCGATGCTGGTGGAAGTTCCATTAACATAGCTTCGTTTGTCGATTGTTTGTTGATAACTACGCTGTTGGAAGCTTTGTGTTCCTGTTTGAGACTTCTGTTCGGTGGACTGGAAGGTTTGTGCGTATTCCTTTCTGTAACTTCCCATTTGCTGTTGCGGTGGGGGTCCAAATCCTTCTGGCTGAATGTAAACGGAGCAGATTGCTTCGCCTGAGTAAGTGAAATAATTATATTTTTATTTTACCATATGAAAAACAAGGAATTAAAAACACCGAGAACCTTATCATTAACCTTATCAACTTTATCAGGTAGGCAATCAAATTTCTCATTCGCGTAGAGTAGTAATATGTAAACATATTTGATTTTCCAAGTAATTAAAAAACATTTATTTTTGTTTCTTCTGGAGTGTATTAATGTACAATATGAATTACATAAACACCGAATATTTTATTTTAGCCGAGCAAAAATGAAAGTTTCATTAGATCTTTATGGACTTTTCTTTTTCTCCGTATACTTAATTGTGTTTGCTTTTATTAGCAATCTCTAATAAATTCTTTACGTTACCTGGTAATTAAGATACAACTTTCTAGACGTAATTCGGAGTTTCGTCATTCCATTAGTTAAAATTTTATCCACTTGATCTACATTTACGTGTTCACGTTAACTCGTTTTAAGATAGAGAAGTACTCGAATGAAAATAACATGTGAAGTTTTAATTACTTAGATTACCGATCTTTAATTATTTCGTGTAATACATGGTTTCAAGTTAAACTGTATTTCTAGAGACATTCAGAAGAAAACTTACCGTATTGGTTTTTTGCACTGCACGTGTATTCACCCTCATCTCCAGGGCCGATTTGATTAATTTGAAGGGTTACTGCACCGGTTTTGTCGTCGTAAGACATTCGTATTTTCCATGATTCTAATAACGGTGCACCCTTGTGGGTCCAGGATACGGTGGGCTTCGGGTTTCCTCTCACACGACCCTCGAAAATTGCGTTTCCACCCTGCGCGAATCGGGCGTTCTTGAAGATCTGTTCGAAGACCGGTGGCGATGGATCGCCTGGTCTGCCGGTAAATCTGCACCAAACATTGCGAATTACATTCAAACTTTACGTTGATCAACTTTCTCTAGTTTCCAAAAATTTAAACAATTTTCAGAATTTGAAAGATTGTCTGAAGTGAAACTTTGGAATAATTTATTTTGAGACCTTGTTGAAGTTTTGAATTCTGAAAATTCTAAAAATTATTGGAATATTAAATTCTAAATCTTCATCACAAAAAGCTACTAATTGTTCGAAATAAATAGCTGAAAGGTATTAAAATACTCACGTTGGTACCATGGGCGTCGACTGCATCACAATCTCCCCTTGAACTGCAAATAAGAAAAGAAACAAGTTATAGACCCCCGTGTAATTGAAAGGAGAGATAAAAGATTAGCATAACGATGATAATTTCATCGTGTGGACCGCATATTCATTTTCTTTTATTTTTCCCAGGGTCACAAAGCGATTTCGTTCTGGATCGTTCGAACGAAAGAAAAATGCGCCAGGAAGCTTTCGCCCGGTTCTTCTAAAGCTCGTCACTTTTATTTCTGTTTATGGGATATGCTTCCTACTGGTGCATTTCCTCTCCTTCCCCCTAACTGGGCCAGAACGAATCGAGGAAACGAACCGTTGACGCCGTTTTCTTCTCTGTCGCCGTCACGCGCCATGCAGACCGTGCACTTTTTTTTTTCACGGACTTATCTACGGTGGAACTCGGTGCAATTAAGTCAATTTGCTAATTAAGCACGGGGCCCCGTTGACGCGAAATGCTTGTGACCCGTGAGCTTTACGTTCGCATTATTTTTGCCACTCCATATCAACCGAATTATTATTTCAAACTTTGTTCATGTTTACAAACGTGATACGTCTCTAATAATTTCGAACAATTTGATGCACGATTAATCCTTTGTGCTCGAAGATTCCTTCGTCATAAAATAAGCAACTAAAGAAGTGACTTGGTGAAAAGTTACAACTCGAAAGCTTCTCTGGTATAAGAGTAATGTCATTTGGTATAATAAGAGTAATATAAAAGGAAACGATGCGTAGATTATAGAATTATTTTTATGTTTCAGCAAATTTAATATTTGGTTAGCAATCTCTTTTATTATTATCTACATGTGTGCAATCTATCATGAAACAGTATTCAGTACTGATTATGAGTGAATGTAATTGCTTGGGCATGGATATACGTTGTGGACATGTGACATACACTGTGGATCTCATTGTTCACCAAATCGGTATAGCGATTGTAGAAAGTGGAATTTCTTTAGCCTTTCTCGTTCTTCCGATGTGTGTCCAGTAAAGATACGACTAACTAGTTTCTTGGGGTTATTAATCTATGTAATTTTGCTTACTGACGACTAAGATTTGTCTGGCGAGTTTAAAAGGTTAATATAATTATTTGGTAAAAATAAGAATAGAAATATTTGGTAAAATCGAAAATATCCGGTGGATATTTGTTCGACCAAAGACTCGTGCAATTTTCAAAATTCAGAGGATAGAAGGAAAGGTCTCTAAACTGACGCATAAAGACCAAAATACACGCTTTACGAGCTCATTCTTCCGATATAAGAAAACAATAACATCTGTGGAGGGTAAAGTTGTAAAGAACATTTTTAAAAAATCCACAGAGACGTGGAAGAAATTCCAACATATAAACGCGAAGCAGCCAATAATTTTCACATAACCAGCCAACAATTTTTCCTGAAAATAATTCAAAATATTTCTTAACATTTCTCCCTCATCGACACAATGGACCCATTAAGTTTCTATTTATAACTTAAGAGCGTTTCATGCATAACAAGCCTTTAGTACGATAATAAGCTCTCACTTATTTCTTCGCCAATTCCTGGATTAAGTAATTTCACGTTCACCCGAGCACGAGAGCGTTCTGAATCATCGACATCTGTGCCATTTCATCGGCAGAGGCGTAAAGAAAAATAAAGGATCGTTTCTCGGTGATTCCGCGTTTTCTTCTCCATCGTGAAGCTTCTCAAGGGGTGAAGGATTCAGAAAAATTCCTTTCTTTTTTCTTTTTCTCTTTCCTTTCCTTTTTTAAATACTCGTCGGCTAACAGACGCCGGAGAAATTAATTATTGACAGCCTCCCGAGGGCGAAAATAAACTTTCTACGACAATCTCTCCGAGCACCGCTTATACCACTTTCGTTATCATGATTTAAAGCACCCAAGTGGATTCTAGAAGCGGTGACGTGATCGTTTGGAAATATAAACCGTGTTCGAGCGAAATGCAGCGATTAAATCGGGAAGAAAAGGGGTGATCGAACGCGTGAAAGCAACACGCGATGTCGCGTTTGCTCCAAATCGGCTTTTATATGATTTAGTAATATGAGTTGTAGTCGATATCGTATTGGAAAAATATTCCATACTGATTATGCCACGTTGTCTTTAAAATAAGATACATCGAAATTTTCCAAATTTTTCATCATTTTTTCATAACTTATCGTTACCATAATGCTTAGTAAAATATAACGATAGTGATGGAATTGATTTTTAAAATAATTATGTCAGTATTTTATTTTACTTTATCCTCTGCGGTATGGATACAAGAAGTTAGGTTTTATGAAAAATTTGATGAATTAAAATAATGGTGTAGTGTCTGTTACAAATGATTTGCTTTTAATCGTTAATATTTCATTAGTTTACAAATTTCGGTGACATCATGGACACTTGAGCGATGATGCACTTCTATTTGTATTTAATAAAACGAATACACAGTTTCGTTCGGAAGAAGGTACAGAGATTTATTAGTTTTTAGTGAAGTAATCCCTAGAATAAGATTCAACAAACGTTACTTTGATGGGAAGCTCTAGAATGCCAAGTATTTAACCTGTCAGTTGCACAGTTTCAAAACGGGTCTAGTTACCATTACCTTCTCAGAAATTTGACGATAATGAAGAACAATACAGATCCAACAGTCGGACGAATATTCTAATATTCCTTTCTTTTTTGAAAAGAATTCTTAAAATTCCTTCCAATTTCTGTATTTCATTTTTGGGAATTTTATCGAATAAGAATATTTATGGTATTTCATAACAAAAATGTCTTCTATAGATATAACAAAAATATATATATTAATATATAAATATCTAACCTAGAAACTAATTCAAATGGTTGCTTCTTCTCATTCACAGAACGTTCAAAAATTCTCAATCACTTCTCTCTAAAGCCAAGGAACAATGGGTCATAGATTTGACAATTAAACCACATTAACGCTACAATTCTCTTCCCCATTGAATTCTCCGCATCCTATATCATCTCGAGATATCATCTTAGTCGTTTAACAATCGGACAAGTTCGATCACGAGAGAAATTCGAGTTAACCTACCAATGTAAATCTGGCAGACCAGTCAGTTCCCAAAAAACGCGACACGATAACTCACGCCACTCAGGATATGCGAATCGATCGTTCGAAATAAAAGTATCCTACACTTGAATCCATCGACACGTTCGTTTCGTCACAACGAGCCATTCATAACCTTGGCAGGAAGAACTATAAGGTCACATGCACATACTAGGTACATTCGTGGACAAAAGTCTTAAGACAACTATTATTTTGGACGAAATGGTACTCTGACTTTCAGTATAGATTTTTAATAGCGAATATTTACATTAGGAATGCCATTAAAGTTACTAAATAGAGATGAATACTAGGTTTCATTAATACCCAATTTCAACAAAGATATTTCCCAAAGATTTCCAAAATTTCTGAAATTTAGCCAGGAAACAACTCGAATACGGGAACCCCGTATACCTCTGCATCAAGTGTATCAAAAACGAGAAGAAAAAAGGGATAATAAATAAAGGTGTCGAGAGAAAAAGAGATCCGTAACATTCTCCCTCGAGACACAGAAGATGAAGGAGGGAAGAAGACGGAGAAAGACGAAGAATATGAGTGAAGGGGATTGAGAGAGAGAAAGAGAAGGACGTAACGTGGTCGGATAACCGCGGGATCCTATTTTTGCATCCAGATGGGGATCGCGTTACCGTGGGCCATTTTAGGAGCAACTATCTTTGCGCGGCGCCCAGCGCCGCGACGCGTCTACGCCGGCCGGACTACATGCACCTCGACCAATCGCCGTAGACGTTACGCAAAGCCAGTCACTGACCAAAATAAAACAGCTCCAAACGCTGTTATCCCCACCCTTTTGATCCACCCCCCTTGTCCCTCTTCGCCTTAATTTTTCTCTCTTTCTAACGGACGAACGATCCGTTGGAAAATATTTATAAATGTTTATTGCAAATGGCAGTGGAACGTGGGTGGAATAGGTCGAAGAGAAGATTCGTATGGCACGGATGAGACTTAAGAATGGCGGGGGAATTCGACAGGGGTGAACTTCTGCTGTTTTTCATTCATGGTTGCTGCATGGTGTTGATTCCATTTTCTCCCTGCTCCTAGGTTGACTGATCGATCGTTGGACCAGGTTATTGTTTACGAGGTGAACTGACAGCTCGCTTCTGACTCGATCAGCTGATCTAGAGAGGATGCCACGTATAGGTTCTTTCGAATGTAAGCAGATGTGTACAGGGTTGATTTAGAAACTCGTCTTTGTGGACAGACGAGAATTTATTTGGGCTTAATCTTGATTTTTAATCCCCTGTGCTACGATTTAAGTTAATGGAAAATTGATAGGTTGGGGAAGCATATAATTTTAATGTCATTTTAATTAGTCCCTATACAACTATTTCATTTGTGTGATTTTCGTGAAGGAATTAAGTATATATTTATTTGTTTCCTCGAGACTCGTGTCCATTTGAAGAAGTAAACAGACAGAAAAGAATTTCTCTGAGATTGACCTTAAATTTTATATACATATTTGTCATCGAACTGACAGCTTTTTTATATGTATGTACATACACTGCTTAACTGGTTATTCTTAGGTAAGTGCGATCTTTGGGTCGGGTACAGTTAAGAGGAAGTGACGCGGCTGATTAATTGACACTTGATGGACGTCTTAACTCGTGTGTTGCTAATTATATATACGTTTGCTTGGGTGAGAAAATTCTGTTTGCATTCTAAGCACACCTTGCAATACTTTCCTTGCAATACTTTCCTTCCAATCTAATATTAATCTAAATATTTCCAAAAATTCACAACCCTGTCTAGAAGTAAATGAACCCAATATGAATCATGTACGTCTAACAGAAATCTAATATTCTCCAGCTGAATACCAGTATACCAAAAAGTCTGCTAATCTGAACATATTTTTGACTCGAAGATTCTCATTCCAGAATCAAAATTAAATTCGAGATGTGATATTCGGAAAGCAGTTCGTTGGATAAATACAATCAGCATGAACACGACATCCAATTAAGACGACTATTTATATCCAAGTATGCCTAAGAAGGGATAGATATCTAGGCTACAGGAATCTAACTTAAATGGACACTTGCAGTATCCACCGATTATCGCAAAATTGAACCTGCCACGTGGCACTCACTTTTCATCAGGATTCTCTGATTTTAGCAACGAACCATGCAAATGGACATCTTTCTTTCTGGTCAAGGATGAAGGAAAGTTTAATTAACTCGGCTTCGTCGAATTCGGTATAAATAAAGGTTCTTGCAAAATTGCATTCGGACACCGTATTTGTTGTACAATCTGCGTTTCATCGGCGCGTTAATGGTTCGCTAACTATCGAAGATTAACGAGCAGAAGTCGTTGGAGCGTTGGTCGATTTCGACTTCCAACTTGGAAGACCGAGCTTCCACCGCTTTATTAATAATGATGATTTAGCGTTTTGGCGGGAGCAGCTGACTTTGTCACGGTTTCGACTGATTACGGATTTGTTCGAGTCGTCGAAACCGTTTTGTATCGCAATTTCGTGCGGCCCACACGCGACCTGTATTCTTTTTAGACGCGATACCGCCTCTGGCACCGCACAGCATGCAGCTCCACTCCGTTGGCAGACCACGAGTCAATGTCGAGTGGATTGAAGGAACAATAAAGAGGAGATTATCCGACCGTTGACATTGCTCTGGGACGATGCAATTTAGCGAATTTTTAGAGGCCACAAAGTCTGGCATGCCATGGAAACGACAGCCTCCGAGAGTTATTGATAGTTTCGAGGATCTCCTCGATGCTAATTTACATCAGAATTGCAGGAGTTGATAGGCTTCGGAATCTTTTTGCGATTTTATTTAGAGACGCTGAAAATTAGCAGCTGCCTTTAGGAGAATTAATAGCAATTTAAAAATAAAAACGTAACCGTATACAGCTGTTTGGTTTTATTATGGTGCTTTAATTGTCGTTGACTGTGTACACTATATCTAGTGTCAGAATGATTAAGTACGTTCGAGGTCTAGTCTGAAAAGCATTGTAATTTTCTTTTTTTCTACTCTGATCAAATTTTCTTATTTTTTCAAAACTTGAAATTAGTTTAAGTATTTACCAATTAGACTATCTCCACCGGTCATGGAAGGTCCACTAATAATTCCACAAATTCGAGCAACATTCCAAACCGAAGAAATGACTAGATTCTGAACAATGCAAACAAGCCAGATAACATTCACCGATTATCGAAAACTAATAAAAATAGCTACTCCCATAGTGTACAAGTCCTGTGTTCCACCTGAATGAAAAAGAATATATACGACAGCTTTTCCTTATCTGCAATTTCGTCTGTAAATATTTTAACGTTCATCGAGACGTATAGGTGACGTCGCCAATTCTGACACGCGTCTTTATCCTCGGAAATGGTCAAAGATGCCAATGACAACCACATTTGGCGTCAACGTGTCTGTAAACCGCACTAATTGTTGCTACACTCGTTTCAATCGATAATCATGATCGTAAAGCTTTCAAGATCCATCTCGTTAAAATTCGAGGATCGTTACGATCGTGAATCAACCGCAAGTTACATGATCTCGATATTTTTGGTTTCGGAGTAGAGCGAAACACGTAGTTTTCAACGGCTTCGTAAATGAAGCGACCGAAATTTACCGACCTTCCGTCGAAATTTAGACGGCCCAAAAATCGCTGGACAGCCACGAAGCTGTTTAACGAGACGTCCTGTAGAATCTGCCAAAGTAGTTGTGGTTGTCGAAAACGGACCGCCATCGTGTACCGTTCTCCTGTTACGCAACTTCGATATCTGCCTTGCGAATTCCAAGTATTCGATGTTTCTTACATTTCGAAAAATTATCCTCGTATTTCATTCTTTGGTGCATGTCGAATTTCGCTCTCATCGAGGAATTTTAATTTGTCTTTTCTTTCTTTTCTTCTTTCTTTTAATAAATTTGTGACTGAATTTGATAATGGAGAATCAAATTTCGAAAGGCAATATTTTTTATTAAATATTAATAATGGAAATATTACCAATATTAATGATATTAATTTTACCACTATTAATTTACTTCCTTTTCTTTCGAAAAGCTCGGTATAATTATTTAAATTTTAATAATCGGGATATTTCCAATATTATAATATATTAATATCTCCACTATTAATATATTATAATATTTTTGATTATTCATATTAAAATTACTGGTGTTATCAATTATTAATAATACCAAGTGTTGTTATTATTAATATCGTTGTTATTTAACGTTAATATTAATACACTTAACGATAGAGAAAATGATCTAATTAATATTCTATTATATAGACTGTGATTCCAGGTTTATTAACGGAATTCAAAGAAAGGATCGTTAAGATCGTTATTGTTCCTACATTCCTCGGTAAAAACTCGTTTAGAGGATTAATTAACGCGAACGCAACCGTGTATTAAATGGCACGTGTTCGTATTTGCGATATCTCGCGGTTTCTTCGCGGCTATCTCGTAATGAAATACACGGTCCGATATGTCTACAGCGTTGGTCACATTTCCGATGTACTCTACTTGGATGCTGTCGATAGCTATGATCTCTGTTAGACGACGAAGGCGCAGTTGGCAAAGGTATTGTGGCGGAACCGTTTCGAACGCCGTAAAGCGTATTTAAATTGATAGTCGTGACTATAACCGTGACTCGTGGAAAATTACGTTACTTTCTTTACGGTTGTTCCACCCGCGTGACCGACGGAAGAAATGCGCAACCACTTGAAAATTCTTACATCAAGTTTGTTGCATGATCCTCGCTTTGGCCAGCTGGTTTCTCACGTTCGTATCGGAGAAAAAAATTCACGCAAGAGCACTGCGGAACGATTTCGGGATAGAAGATGATTGCATCGTATGATCGTATATACAGGCTGTTTCAGAATAAGTGTGACACTAAAAACGACACTTGCCCCAGAGAAATTTGTCTGCTCTCCACTTTGTCTTTCGTATTTGTATCCGTTTCATCAAGATCAGGATTATTATCACTATATTTTCGTTACACGATCGTATACTTTGATAAAATAATATAGTAAGTGCAAATGTATTATATAAAATCATTGTATATTATATATACAATTTTTGGTAAATAATAATCTTGATACAAAAGTTGAAAGTACAATGGATTTTGTTGGGAAATATTTGGCATGAATATGTTTCGAATGACAATTACTTGGACATGCTTTTTCGTGTACAAATAAATTTCTGCTAGTGAAAGATTTATCCTGATCTCCTTAATTATTACTGCTAACCCCTGTGTGTTTAGCATACATAAAATAAACCTGACATTCGTAAATTGTACGTAGTATAATAAATATATGAAACGATACATCTAAAAAATAAATAAAATATATATAAAGCCGAATATACAATATATAAAACGGCATATCTAAAGGAGCGAATTTTTTAATCTAAGAGAAACAAGCATTTCATCCAAAAAACAATATTTTCATAAGAAAAACGAACAAGCGAGACAGACCATCCTATTTTATCCTATCCAAGGCATAATGACCTCCAATAAATAATAAGTACAGTATAAAATCTATACTGAAAGGCAATATTAACAACGAACTCTATGACTTGCTTCAACTCATTAAAAACTCCGAGATTACTGATCTCTGCTAATCTAACTTGATGTCTCTGTCCAATAATAATAACCAAATAGCTGATACAATATTAAAATAATAGAAAAAAAAAGTGGAAGAAACACTACAAAACAGTCAGAACTTGAGCACGAGCCCTATCCATTCCATCGAAATAGGAATCTTCAACTTAAAATGTCACGGAAGCCCGAATCTATTTCACGAGCAACGAAGAGGGCCCAGAATCGTGGGCGTAGTCGAAAGAAGCCGGCATTAATGCTCCTATTGCGGTGATTAAACCGACGAAAATATTCCGAGAGCAAGGCAACCAGCCTTATTTCGGCCAAATGATTCATGAGGAACGACACACGCGACCCTTCCTTCCTCCGTGTCTTTCTTTTCTTCTTCCACCAAAACAGGGTCCTTAATTCCTCCTCCCTTTCTCTTTCCCGACACCCAAAATTCTATTCTGGCAAGTTTCCGATTTTTGCATGGGATCGCGCAACAAACGTAAACAAGAGAGCAACCGGGTATTTTCATCCCCATATTGGATCGCCTCCAACCTTGTATTCCGCGGAATTCGCGTAAACTGGCCATTTCACCGTGCCGCGCTCCATCAATTCTCGTCGCTTAGAATAACGACGCAAATTTCTCGGCTGCCATCGAAGTAAATCGTATCGGATGCTCGGAACGTTTCACGGAATCCAAAATGTTGCGACGTTCGCGATTTCATAGACACATCCCGCACCCTTTGAACTAACCCTCGTTGACGTTTTGTGGCGGAGCTGTCAACTCGAGTCCCGTCTTAAGCATGCGTCAGCGGTCGCATTTGGAGTTCGGGGTTCCATATCTTTGTCTCGAAAGGAGATTATATATTTTATGAGAAATAAGAATGTGGTCTTTTTGGAGAGGAGGGTGAGGGGTTAAGTGTTTGTGACAGGATTTTTAGGAAAATTAACAGAGAAGGTCTTGTGTAGACGTTTATGATCGATTATCTGGTAACAGCATTGGCTCGATCAATGCTCAATGATTATTAGCTTCAAGGTAATGGCTAGTCGGGATCTCGTGACAGATGCGGTTATCAACTTCCCGTCATTTTTTGCTCAACCTTGGAACCTCTGTTATCTGTTTTTCAGTGCCCAGTCGACTTAGGTTTCTCTTACTTCTGTGCCTGATCCAAATCCGACGAGTTAAGCCTCGTTCACGCTTGTTAAAGTTACTCGACTTCGAATCGAATTAAATCTATTGTTGCTTTGACTTTTTAAATTTCGAGATAGGGTAAGATTTCGTGCGAGTTCACATGCTTCGGAGTGCGACTCGAATAACATGAACTTGGAAGATACTTGTGAAAATTGAGAATCGAGAAATTTAACCCCGAATGGTGATTTTTAATTTTCGATCAGTCGCTAATAAACAAATTCCCGAAAATTCCAACTCTCTCGACACCATTTTGGATAACTACCAACTTCACTGAACCCAAACTTGCATTAGTAAAATTCAAGCATCTTGAACTCGAACAACAGGAACAACTATCGTGATCGAGGCTTTAAACACGGAAATATACACGTTAGAACGAAACAATAGAAGCATTTGTCAATCGATACACAGTACTACGACCACCGATCTAAGAAACCTAATACAAAAATGACATCTATATACATGCACGTAAATGTATATCGTACTTTCCGCTCTCGAAAGGGTAAGAAATTTTATCTTCCGACAATTGACCTTCCTCTATCTCTAATTAGTTAACCATCATCGTCGTCCCCGAGGTAACAAGCTCTCGGAGAGGACCCCTGTGAAAAGTGTGTCTGGCCGAATTTAGAAGCCGCATTTTTTCCTCCTTTCCCTCTCTGTTCGTCTTCAGATGGGAGAAGAGCACAGCCAGAACGCAATCCACGGGCCAATGACAGATATGCCGTGTCGAGCGAGTCAGATGGTCGACTGGCTGCGATTTTGACAGCTGCCGCGGCAGCGTCTCAGTTTTTACGAGATCCTCGGCCACCCTCTTCGGGGAGGGCGACCCTTACGTAGAGGGAAGCGTTTATACGAGGCGCATGCAGGAATTTTCGAAACGTTGGCGTCGAACAACGTGGAAAACTATCTTTAGAGCTCGCGCAGGGGCGGTGCTCTCGCTCGAAAATAGAATATTCGTCGAGGGGATATAGCCTCTGCTAAGAAATCCGACGGTTCCACAAATTTACTTTATACTACACTATTCATCGTTTCTCTCGAATCACCGAGTAAGATACAGAAAATATCAATTTCAACTAGAAATAAGAAAATTAATATTTTTAATATCGTCAAGTTCAACGCAGACGTTCGAATTAGAAATTTCTTATTTTTTGGGAGCGAGACGTTAACGAAACAGTTAGTGATCTGTCAATGAGTAACCTCGTCAAACTAAATGGCGATCTTGGAAGTGTTTGATTTACAGTTACTCGATTGTTAATCGGAAAGGTATTAACGACCGATTTGCACGATTTTCTATACCCTTTTCCACGTTATGTTAGGAATCTCGAGTTTTGCCCACTTGAACGACTAGACAGCGTTCGAAAGAGGACGGATTTTTCGTCAACTTGAAAAAGAATGATCACCGAACTGACCTCTCTGCTGACTGGTGATTTGCTGCCGAGTGACCTGTCGTTCGGTCCTCTGTTGCATGTATTGCTGCTGTTGTTGTTGCGTGATCGTTTGCTGCTGCTGTTGTTGCTGCATCACTGACTGCTGCTGCTGCTGCTGCTGCTGCTGTTGCTGCTGCTGCTGCTGCTGAGACGTTTGTCGCTTCATCTTGGATCAATCGAAGGAATCCAAGTCGTTTGAAAGATCGTTTTCGATGCTTCGTTTGGTCGATCACAAAAACGTAACGCGAGGCGTACTTTCTCTCGTCTTCCTTGGTGTCTCTTATCCCTTTCAGCCGAGTGTACTTACGAAGAACGTCGTACAAACTTCCCTCACTGGGCACTCAACAACAACAAAAAAAGGCAAGAGGAACAGGCGAAAATTAAAAACCGCGAAAAAGAAAAGAAAGAGAACGGAGCAAAAAGGCAATATACAGGGATCCTCGTGTCACTCGCGATTAATCGATTCGTAAATAATTAATTAAATCCTCTTCCAGCGGTATATCTTTCTCTATCTCTCATTTAGCCGCTAATAAATCGTCTTCTTCTTCTTCTTCTTCTTCTTTATTATTCTTCCTTTACAATTATTCCACGTATTTCACGCTAATTCTTCTAGCTTATTCTCGTATATGCTTTCGTACGTGCTGCCTGAGGCCGCGGCTCACTCCAGTCGGCAGAAGTCAAGTCATCATCAAAAAGTCTTGTCCCCGAGACTCTTTAAACCAAGACGTCGGTCGAATGCGAATTGCCGGCTGATGCCGCCGCGGAAAACGAACACGGCCTTCCACGAGGACGTGGCACGAGTTGGTGGGGGTTGGCCACTCGCAGTAGGGAAAAGGGGTGGGGACGCCGAGCGTCTCGACGCCGGCGACGATGCACGAGCGGAACGAGGACGGAACGACCGAAATTTTTCACACCCTCGTCACGCGAACCGGCGAGATTAATCGTCCGGGTGGAAATAGTCTCTCCCTTTTCACCTATCTTCCTTTCTCCTTTCTCCCTCTACTTCCTTCCTTCGTCCAATTTTTCTCTTTATTTTTCTATTTCCTTTCCTATCTTCTTCCTTTAATTCTTAATATCTATTTTGACTGAGAATTAATCCTCTGCGATTCTGTGTCGAGATGCAATCGAAATTCACAATTTTGATGAGTTTAATTAATCAATTAAATTAATTTATACTAAGTTGTAATTAAAATATAAGTTAATTTAATTGGACACAAATGTGTGAACGTAAATACCTCATCAAATAAAAAAAAATAAATAAATAAATTGTAGATCCCCAAAAAAAATTCTCGATTATGAACCAGTTGGGTACAATTTCCTGATGACTTATGGATGTAAGAATTAAGGAGCGAAGATTTTTCGCATGTTTAGGAGAAAGAGTGATAGGTTTAATTTTCTTATTGAGGGAAATGAAAAAATGTAGAAGACTTTTGAGGTGGTATGAAACACGTCACGGACAACGATGTTACTCATATTGTCGGGATTACATTTCTCGGATTCTGTGTGACTTTCTGCGTTTATTTCGGGCAAATGAACACCTTCGCTGATGATGCGTGGTATATATTTTTCTGGCACATTCGTTCTCGTGTTTGGTGTTAAGTGTAGCTGCACTGCAGCGGGTAGATCGCGAGATTGGGACGATTTATGGTAACGGGTATGGATGCCCGAATGCTTTCCAGGGAAGATCGGCGTCGAGAAAAGAAAGCGACGTTTATGACGATGGCTCGCGATAGAACTAGATGGTTTTTGGGGCACGTGGAATTCGAGAATGCATTTTGTAGAAGCAGCTGTCTGTATGGAATTATTAAAATACTGACAGGCTTTAAAATACGCGAGTCATTCACAGGTCAAGGTAATCAACTCCATTTTTCGAATATTTAAAAATTTCGGGGTCAAAGTGCTTGATCGATGCTTAATTTCTTATATTTAAAATAAACTTACATCCTCTGTTTCGTGCAGTTAATCGACTTGGCAAATGAGCGAGCTACGTTGTATGAAATATGTAGAAATAGCGTGTTTAGTTTTTGTTTCGTAATTAGCCTAGTTTTAAACGGAATTAATTGTCGCGTAAGCGAGACTTTTGCGTGAAATTTCACGCGTGTACGAATGAAGTTTGCATAATAATTTTGTTAAGACCATTAGGGACTGAGTAAGCAGTACGAACTCATGTATGGTTGAATTTCTTGCTCAATATTGAAAATTTATTCATTAGGGACTTAGACTTTCACGACTTGCGGTCCTTCTAATCGTGAAACCTGTACTGTGCTAACAGTATCGCGTTGTCCTAGTTACTTGGAACAAACGTCGCTTAAAACTTACATGTCGAATTGAGAAATTCATGCCTGACGATACAATACTACCTTAAAATTATGCCACGATTTATATTTAAATTGAATTGGAAATGATCGATTAAATCGATCATTCGGATAGGTTTCAGTCAGTCGATTTTATTTCTTGTTCGTTATCCTATAAGCTAGCTTTCGTTTCTGGTAATTTTATAAGCACGTATATATTATTTACGATTATTGGTTATATACGGTTTAGAAAAAACTAAGCAGACGACCTCTTAGTAACTATTACTCTATTACTATTAATAATCATTTACTCTTCACCTTTGATTCATCAATGAATAATAAACATTAGGAGAGCATTTCAAGAAATAATTCACCTTGAAACGCTAAAAGAAATGACTCAATAACAATAGTCAACGATGTCTTACGTATTTTCCTAAATATCTTATTAAATTATAGCAACTCACACACTACAAACTAATTCGTCTGTCCTAAAAACCATTTATGAGTCACATCCAAACTGAGTATTTTGATTTATTAATTGTCCAACCAAAAGCAAGTTTTATATTACCCAAGGACACTCAAAAATAGTCCCTTGTGTTTCAATTTAATTAGACAAAGGTATGTTAATATAGATACCTCGTTGATTAGAAAAATATGAAAATAAAGTTAAATTTTCTGTAGTGTTTCAAAGTACATAGGTTCTTGACTATGAATCACGTAGAATAAAGCATCGAATACGACTTGGACCGCAAAGTGTTAAACAATCTACTCCTTATAATATCTGAAAGGGTATCGTGTCACCTCACAACTTAATACAATACAACACATCCAATATATGTATCCCGCAAACATTGAACAACCTTCGTCCGATCCCCTAATCAACTAATCCCAAAACCACCCAAATTAACATCTACTAATCCTACCACGGCACATGACTGTTTTAAACTCTTGATTAAAATTTCCATATTCAACCTTTTGGTTATTCAATATCTTCACTTATTTTTCGCATTTTCTTTAAACTTTCATTTCTTCATCCACTTGTCAATTAACCCATCGTGATAGGTTTAGTATTAGGCTAGGTGATAGGTTTAGTATTAGACTTCGCCAATTAGGGGACCGTAATCCAAAATGTGAATTCGCATTTGGACCAACTAATTTCACCGTTAAAATTCTACTTTAGAAATTGATCTTACAAACGATATTATTAAGATGTACCGAGTGCAATGAGAAAGCAACTGTTCCTCTTGGAAGACCGTAATCCGAAACACAAATTCGCAATCAGACCAACCAACTTCACCGTCCAAATTTTACCTTCTAAACCGATACAATACACGATACTATCCAAGTCGACCGAGTGCGATGCGAAAACAACTGTAATTCAAAAGGTAAATTCGCAATCGAAGCAACCAACTTCACCGGCCCAAGTTCTCTCTTATCAAGCGATTTGATACACGATATTGCAGAAATGAATCTCATGCGATGGACGATAATCCCGAAAGGAGAAACCCGCGGCTCGAGCGGAGCCACAAGTCGACGCGCGGCTCACGCAGCGTTCTCGCGCTCACTGACAGACGCCCACGCATCTACGCACTTCTCGCACCCCTCCGCTCGTCCCGCGCCCCTTTCTCCACAGCGTACTCTCCTTCCTCCACCACACGTAAAGTCGTATACGAGTGCGTGCACCCGTCGTGCTCCTCTCTTTCATCCCACTCTCCTCCTCTCTTACTACTCTCCTTAACCTCTCTTTTCTTCTTATTATTCTTCTTCGCTTTCTTTCTTCGTCTGTGTTTCATTTTTTTTTCTTTTGCTTAATTTTCCTGCTCCATCTTCATCGCACGACGTCGACCGATAATGCTCCATCTCACTCTCCAATGCTTAAGAGTGTTGGCGTGCTGCTCTTACCGGCGACACGGCGTCGTTCTGAACACCGTTGCTGCTCGAATCTGGGCCAGTTGCGAGTCCGATGGATAGACGGAATTTTTCGTAGCTCTTCGATGTGATGTACGTCAATTAGAAAATTTAGAAATAATGATGCCTCGGGCGAAAGTACCAAAAGTTTTGGAAAATTCTCTGGAATATCTAGAATTCCGGAAACTTTGCAGAAATATCATGTGTATTTAAAAGTTTCCGAAAATGTCACGCATTTTGGAAAATTTGCGAGAATATTTCAAAAATTCCTGAAAATAATCTAAAAATTTGAAAAATTTGCCAAAATATCTCAAATATGTCTATGATATTTCCGGCAATCCTGAATATTTTCTGAATCCCGATTAATCCCGAAAAATTCCTATCCCATCTCTATCCTAGCTTTTCCGGATCTCACCTCTAGTTGTATAGTAATCATAGTAATTAGAAGTGGTAAACTTGCTATTCTTACATGCAGCAGATTATCATCAAGAACGCCGTTGCTATTCGAATCTGGGCCAGTTGTAATTCCGATGAATCACATGAAATATACATGGTTTTCTTCATAGTAATTAGAGATTAAGAAGCTTGTTGGGGTGGATTTAAGAGTTGCTGAGCTTGGAATGATGGAGAACTTTGGAGTGGTCGGTGTAGTTATGATCGACGAGGCAGTTAGGAAGTAGTTAGAAAAGTAACGTGTGGGATATGTCTTTAATGCGTTTATTGTGTTACGAGAAACCCATTGTTTCCTTAATGCTCGCCGCGAGCTGTCTTGATCTCGGCTGATGAATTGAGCGACGAACGAAGTGGTTTGTTCTTTGATCGTTTTCCGTGTTAGTCTTGGATAGTAATTATGATCCCGTGTCGATTTATGTCTTTCTAGATAGAGTCTTTAGATAATTTTTATTTTCGTTTGCTCGGTACAGGTTGACCCCGACTAATAATCAAGGATCCAAAAATTTGTTATATCTCACAGAATAAATCATCGAAATCATAAAATAAACGGTTCATCTACGAGTTCGCCAAAATTTGCGGTTTCTGAAATCGCGCTATAAATTTTAGAAAGTAAAGATTTTTCTACATAATCTCCATGGGACTTGAAGATCTATCGAAAAATCGAGTCATCTGTAACTAAACCTACCATGACCTAAATGGCCGTCTTTAAAACTTTCGTTCAAAATACCACGTTCAACGTGTCTCCCATTATTCCATTTTCTAATTCCACTACTTTTCCATTCACCGGTTATTTGACCGTGGTAGGTTTAACGTTAAAATTCGTTCCCGGATCGTTCTACTCTCTCGACGCGTCGCGATGTCCGCTCTGCTCCAGGGATCTCCCGTTCTATCTCTTTCTACTCAACGGTCCAAGGTAGTCGACCGTCCGCCTCGCACTCACTAGCGGTCGCCCTCCTTTCCTCGAGTTCGCCGATGCAAATCATCCAGACTCCTACGTACGCCGGCTCGACCAAGTTTAGCCGTGGACAACCCCCGTTTTCGTGCATGCGCGCCATGAATTCGAGCCTTCTAAAATCGTATGAGGTTGCCGGTCGCGACGATCGGCCGCGATCGCGCGAAATGCAAACGGGTTCGCTTTCGCGCGCGACAAATGGTACTGGAAGGCACCCGTTTGGTAACAAGACCAACGCGAATTGGCCCAATTTCTCGAAGTCGACTTTTTCCGCCGATTTCCTAGTTACGTAAACTTGTGTACCGTTGTATTGTCATTGCTTTTCCGAGTTTTACCATTTACGATTGAAAGATAATTATTTATTATTTCTCCGATGAAAGTTGAATTGAAGTAATTGAAGATAATTGAAATGTTGAGTTTCTGTGTTTGAAAGGAAATATTGGTGGTTGAGTCGTGTGTATTAGGATTAAAGATTATATATGAGTTACTCACTTGTTAAATAATAACTAATTTAAATAATAATTAACGCGTATTAATGTTTCATGTGATGATCTGGATTAAACAATCCGATATTTCTCTTTCTCATGGTGCATGAATTTCACTGCAAAATTAATTCTCATGTTTCAATTGTTAAATAAAATAGCTCTATTATCGCTATAATCTTTCTAAGCGCCGTTTCAGACTTTGGTTAATTGGTACTTTAATATCGAGGTTAAAGGAAAAGGTATGCAAATGTTTTTGCTACCATTCTGTTTACCGTAAGTTGTGTGTTTAGAATGAAATTCGAGCAGTTTGTTTTTCTTCGTTTGGGCTACTACTCGCGGAATTCTCCACGGATGAGAAGCAGAAACTTGAAAACGAATCTTTTCGCGATGATTATTTGGTCGAGTGACTGTTCTGATTAATTAAATTATTGGGCACCTTTATTTCTGTCTCTAATAGATAGCTTCTTCGGAAAAAGAAATTTACCGAAAAGTAAATTTAATTGCAATTTCACATTTAATCAGATTAGAAATGTAAATCGCTTATCATTTATCGCGATTCGAGGCAATCAAAATTGCAAACGTAGGACCCCGAGCATATTTTGGTCCTGTTTTTATCGTTATCTCCAGCATAAACACGAACAAAATTCAACTCTTTCCAAGTTTAACTGAGATGTTACCTAAACAAGAAAATTTCGTCGAATTTTCGTAAAAGCAATATAAACACTTTTATCATTATATTCAACAATTTTTTAACCAAAGAAGTTTACTTTTGAAGCTCGTAATCCGTAACCAACTTTCTAATATCCACAATAATAATAATTATAATTTTGACATAGAAAATTCATTACTAAATATATTTTACATACACGATACACACATAAATTTTCACAATTGTATATAATTGTAAAAACCCTTATATAGCTGCAATAAGAGCAACGAAATAAAATTAATAACTCGCTATTCGCGAATCACAGATCACAATTTCGAAAACAGCATTTCGCATAAAAACGAATGCGAATACAAACATAACCCAATTATAGGAATACAGAGACAGAGACCATAACACATCCAGTAGACTCGCAAGTTGTCCCAATATCGTAGCCCGACCGGCGAACAGCTTTTCGTTCCCAAAGGTGTCTAGCTTAATCCCAAGTATCGAACGACGAATTTCATAGCATCGTCGACGTACCAACTCATTAGTCGTGGTAATTACACAATCTTGCCGACGATGGAACAAATCTCCGCGAACGAACGACGAAGGCCGGTCCATCGAACGATCCCAACCGTTTCCAACCGTTCGCTGCTCTCTTTCCCAGCGATAAATTAAAACGCGACAATGAAACGATTTATCGTCGAACGGGCAATGTACGTGCCAGACGCGCCATTAGTTCGGGTCGAACGTTTTACGCTCGTCGGGGCAACATCGACGGGCCATAAATTCGCTGGCCGTTTCTAAACGACACGGTGCTCGTCTCTGCAATTCCCTACCGATAGTATCGCAGCCGAACAATTTATTTCTAATTGTTCATTACGCGCCGTGTTTACGCGACGAATGCCCGGAAAAATCCTGTCCAACCGTTATAGCGTTTCGCGTCAAAATGAATCGGAGCGAGACAACCCGCGTGCGATCCTCTCCGCGGGTGCACGTGTTTCGGCGCAATGGTCGCTGTAGTTCTCGCTGTGCTTTGGGACTTCGGGTGGTTCGACTAGAAGAGGAGTCTGAGCCATCGAGGAGTGTGGAATATGAAGTGAACAGAATCAATGGATGTAATGAACTCGAGATAGAAGTAAATTGATTGGAAGAAGCTAATTGCGGCTGAAATTGCTACGATTAAGCAGTATATTGGAAGAATTTAAAGCATCCAGAATTGTAGAATATAAAGTGAACAGAGTGGAAAGATCTGGAGCATCAAGGATTGTAAAATATAAAGCGAATAAAGTAGGAGGATGTAATGAGCTTTAAATTGTAGAATCAGAAGTGAATAGACTGGAAAGATATAATTGCAGATAGAATTGGAATATGTAAAGTAGTGGATTCGGAGAATTTAAGTCGTTTAAAATTGTGCAATATCAAGTGAATAGACTGGGAGAACCTAATTATACCGAGAATTGGAATATTTACACAGTGGATTCGAAGAATTCACGGTACTTAAGATTGCGAATTTAAAGTAAATAGACTCTAGGGATATAATTGCAGGTAGAATTAGAAGTTCCGAAGTAGTGAAATCGAAGAGTTTAAGGCCCTTAAGATTGTGAAATTTATAGTAAATATGCACATGGGATTATAGTAGACTCGAAGGATCCAATGGACCTAGAAACGTAGACTCTATGCGAATAGAATCGAGGAACCTAATGCACGTAGTGTTGTAATATCTAAAGTACCTAGATTAGAAGAACCTCAGGCACTTGGAACTGTGGAACATAAAACGAGTAGACACGAAGGATCGAAAAATTTAATATACACAGAACCATAAAATCTAAAACATCGAGGCTTGAACATCACAATCACAAATCTTTAACAATTATTATCAACAATAATAATAACAATTAAATAAAAATGTAATAATAATGAATAAAAATTCACCATTAATTAAATAATACTTGAATAACTTTAATGAATAATCTACGACAGAAAAAGAAATAATACAAAGAATAAAAATATAAGAAAACAAGAAATTATCGACAAAAATCGCTGGTACCGAACGAAAAGACTCAAACGCATGGATTGATAATGAATTAGGGGATATTGACGAAGTAAAGGATCGGTTTAACAGTAACCTCCATGTAAACCGGCACTGGAGGACCGAGTTGTGGGTCAAATGCAGCCGCGCGAGCGTGTAATTCAGACATTACGCCGAGCAAGAATCATATACAGCGTACAATGCGTTCGGTTTCACGTTACGAGGTGAGAGAGGCACACGCGTGCACACGGACGCGCGCGAAAACATGCACCCGTAATCTTTTGCAATAGTCATTTTTGCGACAGAATCCGTCGTGACACCGTTAATTGCCACAGTATTTTAGAAATCCCGATTTTTCCACTTTCGCTACACCCAAGAAATCATTCGCGCATACGTAAACGTAGTTCACAATTTTGATTTCGAGTTTCTCGGAAATTCAGCTTCTCAGCTCGCGATTCCGTACAAAGATTCTGAGCAGACGTTGGATCTTGTTTCGTTTATTTCTGGCTTTAGGATGTGGAACTTGTTAAACGTTACATTTATGCTGGATGACAGAAACAGGCTGTGTCAAAAATCACAAAAATATTCGAGAACGAGTACGGTTGGGTTCGGGCTCATTTGCATTTGTTTTTTCGACTTGTTTTGCATTGGAGATATGGATCTCCCTCGGGTTGGAATTTAATCGAAGTTTTGAAACAGTATGCAACTTGAGTCTAAATCATTTTTTTTTTAAAGAAGAAGAATATGTTACTATTCAGACTAATTTTTTAAATTAATAAAGTCTGGAATAATATATCAAGAATAGATTAACATTTCATTTTTGCAATCACCGAAAATGTTCCTTTTGAAATTAATATTGAAAATTAACATTCAGTTTTATTAGAGCAGAGTCATAATTATATGTAATTTGTTTCCACTGTACCACATCTTCTATGCTCTGTTTGTGTAATATTTGTAATGGTTGCAACGATGCTGATATTGAAAGTGCATAGATTGTTTGACAAGATCGTGCAACCAGTTTCCCCGTCAAAAATAATACACGTAAAGATACTAAAGTGGAGTCATCGAAACTAAGTAGTACAAGTTACATTTGCACCGTTGCGCTTGAGAAAATTATATCACACAAAGATAGCTTTCATTGCGACCACTCAACGTAGGTATACTTCCACTAACAAGTCAGTTTTCTTTATCTTTATTTAGAAAGGAGCTACAGCTCGTTTCAGTTCCTAATGTAGAGACATTTTGCTTTAGTAGTCAAGGAAATTATTGGAAATTAATTGGATAAAAATTTATATTTGTAAAGTTACAAATTGTCCAACCATTGGAAGATAAATAAATCGATTTATCAATCTTGATAAAGAAATTTGTGGAAAAAGATTCTTGTGTCGTTTATAATTACATTGAATTAAATCTCATACATGATTGAAAATGATATATTCTTGATACCATAGTTCAATTGGAGAAAATAGAGAAAAGAAATAAAATCTCCAAAACCTCGAGGATCGACAACACAAACGATCCAGCGATCATGCGAAAGATGGGTCACCAGTGAATCACCGCGTTTCGCCAAGGTAGCGCATAGCGACGTTTCTATTTCGGTTCTCGCGGGCTTCCTGGGGGCGCGGTGGCGAAAAGGGGTTGCTCGTAGTCGTCTATGATTCAACGTTCGCCACACCACCAGGAACCTGTGTACCCTTCACACGTATCCAGCCTCCTGTACGTATAAACCAGCAGAGGATACCCACCTGGCTTATGCACGCCCGGTGCTATTTTCGCGGACGACCGCGAGTAATCGTTCGAAGGACCCTGAATGTGGGTTAGCCAGCTAGACAAGCCTCTGTAACGTTCCCTTGTCTACGCCACGAGGCGATGCTTCGTGATTAATCGATGCTACCTCGCGACCATTCGATCTTTACCGATTTGGTAGAGCGTTTAACCAGGGTAGACCTGTTTGATCACGGCTCGACGTGGGCGTGAGAGTTTGTTTGAATTTTTCTGATTCCGAGAACGCTCGTTATTAGGATCGACGGGGGCAGGGAAAATAACGATACGCGAATAAGTATGGCACAGTGAGAGGTTGCGAAGAGTATTTTTGGACCGCTGAATTTGATTCGCTGTTTTTGAGACGATGAGGTATCTTTTAGTTTCGAGGTTGGTAATTGGAGGTGGAAAGGGTGTGGTGTGTTTCGGGTGAGGCTGGAGAATCTTGAGAATCAAGAAGGGATTATGAGAGGTTTGTTGGCTCAGAGGTTAAGCGAAGGGTTAATTTGGAGGAGATAGACTATAGACAAAGATGAAAATTTTGTTATAGTAGAATTACCAAATCATTGCTTTCGACACGATAAAAATATGCAGTGGCTTTGGACACAGTAAATATTGACTTTTATTTAAAGAGGAATGTAATTATGCGTGTCTACTTATCTTCATCATATCACTCGTGTATAGTGTATTCAGCCACTCGTTACAAGTCGGGACTTCTACTGGTAATATTCTATATTATAAAAATTTGAGAATGTCCAAAGCACACGAAATATTTTTGAAATTTTCATGGAATATTCGAACGTTTAAAGATTACACAGGAACTCATATCGCTCAACACATTTTTGTACATAAGAAAAATTCCTAATTACCTAAATTCGAACATTTTTAGTTTCAATTAATATATCGAAAAGCTACCCATACTTAAAACAATAACCTATTGATATTGACAAATAAAAGAAGGTACACCTAAGATCCAAGTTTCCAAAATAATATCAGCAATCACTAGAAACCAGCCGACCTTTCGAAACCAGAGTATACACATGTACAATTCTCATAATTAAATCCATATACGAAGAAACTCCGAATCAACGAACGCAACGTTAAATGTGCCTATAATAATGAGAAAAATACCACTTACCTCTGTCCTCTGGCCTCGGTTTCGTTGGAGTGCAGTCGGAATATTCGCGATCGAAGCAGAAATCATCGTGAAACGAATCGTTCGCCACGAAATCGGAATACTCGAGTCGTCGCGCTATCGGATTTCGGTTTGTTATCTCGTCGCATTCTTCCGTCGCAATTCGCCTCTCGCGATAGCTGCCACCTGCGTAACTAAATGAAATAACGTCCCGATTAGTTCCTGCGCGGCTCTCTCGTGGTTGATCGATCGATCGATCGGTGTCTACCTGCGATCCACGATCGAGTTGCATGTGACAAAGGAATCATGTCGCGATGCATGCTGACGAATCACAGGTGTCGTCTTTGCGTCGTTCTCTTGAGGTAAGAACAGGTCCCTTAGTGCCACATACCTGGGTGGACTGTCTGTCACCCTCTCACCGATGTTTTGGTCCCGATACGTCCCGTAAAACGGCGATGGTACACCTGCAATTAGATTCGCGTGATGGTTATAACAGGTAATTACGAGTGAGATGGAATTTTATTATTTCTTAGATCGAGTATTATTATTGTTGTATGAAAGTGAATAATTTATTAGGATTATTAGAATTAGCGAATTATATTTATATTTTGACGATTTTGATGGGAAGAGAAATTGATTTATTGTATTGTGCAGGGTGAACTATTTAAAGAGGAACAATGAAAAATTATTTCGCTGTAGAAGGTAATAACATTTCATTCTTGTTAAGTTATAATTGAAAATTGAATCGAAAACAATTGAAGTGGTTACATTAAATGCAATTAACGTTCTACCGAAGAAACAAATTTATTAATACGTCCAACAATTTTTTAATAAATGAATACCCCAACTGAATATTTTATTGCGCGATAATTAACATTACTTTTCCATGGAATTAAAATTTTCTGCGACCGCAATGCAACATTCAAGATCGATCTGTTCCCACTGATTCTGAAAATTATCGTTTCTAAAAGCAAATAAGCAGCGATGAATTGTAAGAAAGGAAGAAATTAAATAATATTAAAAGCATGAGTATATTAATATAATTATGCATGCAAATACATGTCGATTAAATCAATGATTATAGCCACTGAAAGAAGCGATAAACAAATATTTGCCAAACAAAGAAGAGATCCAGGTCACCTCACGAATACAAAGCAACTATAAAAAGAATCTAGGACTAGAATTTGTCAAACAGGCCATTAAGTTTACTAGCAACTGTTATTCGACATCCACGCAATAAAATAACCAAGATATTCGCTTTTCCAACGTCTCTCGAATGTCAACGTCCTATAGTTCACAGGAAACGTGCCAAGCGTATGTTTCGGTAATTGTAATATTCTTCGTCTGGCAATAGAGTGAAAAAAATTTTCGCCAATTTTCCGCGATTTTTGTCAAGCCCTGACGAATCCGTTTATCCAACTTCCAGTCGGTCAGCGACGAAAAGGATACAACGGCGCTTCCGCTCGATCAACCAGGTTCTCCGTAAAATTTGGTCGAACCAAGACTATTTTTGGCCATCATTGCATGCCAGACCTCCCGGAGGTTTGCAATCGCCTCTTATTACGTCTCGTTGGATTCCGCGTGAAACGATTAAACGAAAGATTGCTTCTGTTTGGTAATTCGAACAATGACTTCCGGTCCGGTTGCGTCACGTGCTTCGCAGACGCTGTGAATTCGATCTTAGCGAATGCTCTTCTAGTCTTAATAATTTATAATTAGCGTTGCAAGACGTGATATTTAATTTTTATACATATTTTTTATTTTTGAAATTTGCAAAAGTGCTTTTTAAATTACAACGTTGACATTAGGGGTAACTCTCGTCATCGACTAATTGATTTTCGCGATGTTCGACGTTAAGAGAAACCAGTCTTAACAACCCTCGAAAATCTTTTAGGAAGAAATTTCGTGGATCGTGTAGGAGATAGAAATTGCGTAATGATTCGTCGGATAGCTGAATTAATAACAGAAGTGGAGCTATGACGCGTTTTTTGTAAAAAAAGAAAAGAGAAATAGTACCGAGATCTTTAACAATCACAACTGCTTGTTTTTCTCTCGTTTATTCTTGGATCGTCGACTCATATTTTCCATCGCATTCCGGGATTACCTTACCGTCTATTTTCATACCGCATCATCTAACAGCCGTTCATCCTGCATAGGAACGTTCGCATATTCGATCTCTAAGGTATTAATTTCCTTCCTATCGAACGCGTCTATCGTTTCGTTCAATCGTAAACTCGACGACTCGTAGGTCTACGCTGCTTGTAAAGTTCTTCAACGACATTCATTGGTGAAACTTTTTAACGAAACGACACAAATTCTCGAATCGATTTTTATAAATCTCGTATTCGATTTTTCAGGTTTTAGGTAAATTTGATACTCGATACCAACGTGCCATGTTTCACGGTATATCCGTAAATTTCATCATTTTTGGACGTGATAATATTATACTTCACTTGTTACGAAATTCGAAGCAATGCAATATAATAGTGTTTCCAAACTTACGAACAATGTTACATATGTATCTACATACATATGATACACCTAACGCTGCTGACTTTAAAATTAGACACGTTCGTTGAAAAACGAATCGAGATTAGAACTTTGGTTCAAAAATGAATTTCACCTGTTGCTACTAATTTTAAGATTAAAAAAATTCTTCAGGAAACGTGCTATAATTACAACCTCCTATTAGAATCAAATGTTAATAGAATTGTTTAGAAAATTTATTATTATTACTTCTTATTCGAATAAAAATTCATTTCTTCCACTTCCTTTACACACTCTATATTATCAAAATAAGAATATACTCAATTTTGAAGCGATTAAAGCACCTCATCGTGTTTACATTCGTCGCTATACATATTTAAAAAAAATTAAAACTATTTTTCCAACCTTTGATTACCATCGGGTTTCCATTATTTTCATTCTTTTCCTTCATTTGACCAAGGATAAAATATAAAACATAAAATAAAAAATGTTAAATATAAAATATTTATGTCAAAATTAGATTTCACCGGAGTCAATGGTACGCGATGTTTGCGATCAACGAAAAGCTTAATTAACAATGTGCAATATAGCTTATGGTCGCGCTGGTGTTAGCAACCCCCGTGTGTTAGCCACGACGCTGCGCTCTACATATTTCTTTTGCTCTCCGAAAATAAGTGGGTGCCTGAAATACGAGTGACTAATCGTGCAACAAGAGCAAGGCGGAACAATGCTTTCGATACGTTATTGCGGCATTGAACGTCCCGTTTTATTCGCCTAATTTTATTTTTCGAGCATCCTTCGAGCCTCCTTTTTGCGAAACCTACCCGAATTTTCCACGTGTGCCGGGTGGAATAACACGGAAACGGGAATTTACGTACCGCTAACGTAATCGAGAGATTATTTTTCTTAATATTCTTTTCTCGAACGAATTTATTTGGTCCGACAATATTTTCAATTATTCGTAGGAAAAAAATTTTAAAGAAACTGCCTGGTGGGTTTTTGGATTTTTATTGTATATGTATACTTCTTTTTACTGTGATTAGGTGATCTGGTATTTATGGATCGTCAAAAAAGATGATTCAGGATGTTAGGAGGGCTAGGAGATGCTACTGGTTGTGTAATACATAGGAATGGATTGTTCTTGTTTGTTCCAATACTGCGACTGACTAATTTACTGTTAGTGACGATACACTCTATATAATTAAATAGAATTTATGACTGCGTATTTATTATCAGTGCTGATTAGCCTAAAATGATTTCAGCAGTGGTTTCGTAATAAAATTAGCCGAATGATTCCATGATTTTAAATTATAATTATCCTTGAAAATATTGTACAGGTAAAACCAGAGTATAATAACTAATTATCGTGTCTGCCAATATTTTTTATTATTTATTTATTCGCGTATTTAATTAAATAAAAATACTTTACATCTATTTTAATAGCAGGTTTTTCTTTTTAAAACTTTGAAATACTTTTTTCCAATTTTTTTAACAAGAATTTTTAACTTCTTTCGTTATGATCTATTTTTTATATACTTTATTCATTGCCACAATATCAGAACAAAGTTAAAGATACATTAAATACAGAATTTACTTACAACAAAGCCAAGAGATACGAAATCTCGGATCAAATAAATTCGAACATCCGAAATAGAATAAAATGTGTTAATTGCTCCATCCCTTACAACTACGTCATGCTGATACCCAATTATATTAGTAGAAACACCTACCATTTCGTACCATTACCAATGATGCTTTATGTTCCAGCACCGTGTGAGAATTGCACTACTGCCAAGAAAGAACAATCAGCCATAGAAACAGAGAAACACAGAAGAGGAAGAGAGGAGTAAAGGGGATGAGAAAATAATTCATGACACCATAGTACCCAAGTTTTTATATTGCAGAGGAAGCACACGTTTATTTACACAGTATACCAATAAATTCTTTGCTGTGATGAATGACAGTGTATGATAACAATATTCTATACGAATTTCTTGCCATTTCTCTTTTTGTTTCAAACTCTCTGAGCAATGAAGCGATTTTTTTTTTAATAATGCTAAATCTCGGACTATATTCGAAGAAAAGGACATCCCGACTATCGAGACGTCCCATGGCTGTCAACGATTTTCGCTCGTTCAATAAATAATCCTCTCGCATGAGCGTAGAGCTTGGCAAAGTGACTAGTATTCGTTTCGTAGAGAATCACGGCGTTTCGCATTCGTTTGAGTAGAAAGTTAATCGAAAGTGTCGCGGAATAATGATCGGAAATGTTCGCTAATCGAGTATCCGGTACGCGTGATCAGCTGAGAAAAATAATTACAGAGAAACGATTAATTTCACTCGAGATTGGTATCCAAACCGACGTTATGTTCATAGAAAAATTTATCTTTCTCGTTTTCGGCTCGTCGTCCATTCAAAATTCAAAGTTACCGCGATTCTAGCCTATGACAGGGCGGGCGAAAAAATTAAAGAGAAAAAGGAAAGAGAAAAAAACGAAGAAAACAGGAGAATCTTTATAAATACGTATGCTACATGCTCGGTAAGAAGTGTGAATTGGAAAAAAGAAGTACTCGAGAGTGAAAGAAGGAGAGGGTAGAATAAGGGTGGCAGAAAAATGATAGTCAAAGAGAAACGATCTACTGAAAGCGTGTTCAAATCGTTCCACGGCAACAACGACAGAGAAAAATGCATTCGAGGAAGCTCACTACGCGCTGATCAAAGAATAAAATAAAAAGAGAGAGAGAAAAAGAAAAAAAAGAAAGATAAAAAGCGTATCCACCAGCGTTCGCGAATTTTTTCTTCAACTTCTCACTATTCGACTATCATATTTTGACTAGTTCTCCTCGCCCCTGTCGTAAAATTGTTTGCTTTTACGTACGTAGAAAATGCAGAGAAAAAAGGAGTCGTACCCTTTAAGAGGAAGCACATATTTGTATCTAAATACTAAGTTTTCATTCTTTTTTCTTTGCACACCCGTTGGTTAATGATATTTCGTAACTTATTCGCGACGTAGATATAAATAATTTTCCCACGGGCGTGTCTTTCGTTTTATTTTAATTTTGAGTAATCTGTCGACGACTGAAAGTTCTTTGCTACTATCGATAGAAACGTATCATTCGTTGTTTCATTTGTTCGTTGTTCTTTAGATGGAGAAGAACGATTAGGTGAAATGAACGCGGATTGTGAGTTCGGCTGAAGTTAGAGGCTCAATGTTCCACCACCTTTGTATTATATTGCGTTGCATATGTTTTTCATTTTTGCGTTTTGCTTAATCCCTTCTCGACCATTATTAAATAGGCGCGTATACTGATCGTCTGTTACCTGGCACCTGCAAGGTGGCAGAAGTTACTGTCGAACCTAAGCTATTTGTTGCGGTGCACGCATATGTGCCAGCATCCTCTGAAAAAGGAAGAAAAAACTCATTTCATTTGAAGAATTCAAATTAATTCCTAATATTATACGAAATAGGGGAACAAATTGAATATTATTATTGGAATTCTATTTTTAAAAAAAGAAAAAATATGAGGATATTTAAAAATATATAACGAAAAGTTATTAAAAGTTTACTTTTCGTCACTATAGATTTCGTAGAAAAATTATTTAAATATTAATATCAATATTAATATTATTACTACTTTTAGAGTACGATGTTATATTATATTTTAACATGAAACAGTATCGCTATGTCTAATAACGATTTTTAAAGTTACTATAAGCAGGTATAATCAAAATTTTTCTGATACTTTTACTGTTATACTATATCTAAATATATGTATGACATACCAGGGAAGGCTCGCACTATAGTCAGACGACATACGCCGTTCCGGTAATGGATCTCATAGCACGAAGAGTTCTCGATGATCCTGCCATCCTTGGACCAAAGGATGTTCGGCTGTGGTTCAGCTTGCACGATGCACTCAAATCTCGCCGTTTGTCCGCTGACCACTGCGATGTCTCGTAGAGGCTGAAATTGTCATTATTTAAATCCATGAACGTCTCTTACCAACAACGAAATCTCTCGTTTAATTGTAGACACGTTACCGTGATGAAAAGAGGTGCCTTTTTCGGTAGTATTTCTAGGTAAGGCTGAATCACTTCTTTGCTCGAGGCCACTCCATTAGTGGTTGGCCACGGTGATCCTAGAATAATCAGCTCGATTTAACCCAAGTAACTCGAACACGTCTAAACGGGAGCTCAATATAGTAAAAAAAAGTGTGTTCACTGTATCGGGGAAATTTAAGCCACGATGGAAGCCGTAGGCTGTGTATCAGGCGAAAGCGGATGACACTTTAGAGACAGAAGGGATGAAAACCTTTAGCACATCAATCAATGGCAAACGAAAGAAATTGCAGAAGAAACCAAACTGGAAGATTTGGAAACACAATGGCAAGGTATGTCAAGCAAACTTCGAATTTTTCAGAATCTTTCAAAAGCAAGGAAACGTCTAATTATTTATACACAGAGTGTCTCAGAGTGTCTCAGGACCTTCGTCCTATGATCTACCATTTAGCGTTCAAACCAAACGGCGCTTATCGCGGGGACACCCTGTATATAACAAACAGGTCCAAGGTATAAGAAGTGGAGAATGGTATCAACGGCCAAACTTCATATAACGATAAACACTTAAGGATAAACCATGTAAATCCATCCCTCCCCGTTCTTCCATTACCAAGCAAAACGCCATACACATAAACCCTCTATCTTCGGAAATAAATTCCTCTTAACTAAAGCTTCCAAGCAAGCAGCAGATTTCTTCCAAGCCAGGGTGAGTAAAGTGTCATAATCGTGCTTCGAATGAGCGAGCTTCTAGAATACGTGCAAGCGAGAAATACGAGAAACAATCAAGAACGAGTGAGAAAATAAGCCGAAGGTCCGCAGATGCGCAACAAACGCGATGAAATGGCGCGGCAATCGACGCAGAAGCAGGTGAATACCTGCTGAGTCGACGTTGCTGGGTGGTCCTGTGGCACTACTGTATCTGGGAGAAAGACTTGGCAAGCTTGGGCTCAAGGAAAGCGGACTGGGCGTCGTGTGATCCCATCTGGATGGCGATGGTGAACAAGGTATGACGAGGCTCGGTGGCGCCATTGCGCTGCTGCCATCTTGATGCCTCTTTCTCGCATTTCTCGCGTCCTCTGCCTCCGAGAACTCGCTTTCCGACGTTGGTTCCCACTTCACCGTCTTGGACGTGCCGAATTTTCCGGCTGGCTTACTCTGACGTGCCGAAGAAGCTGTCGAGCTGCTCCTCTTCGCGAAGCCGTTCTCCTTTCTGGTGGTGAACTCGTGCACGATGGGCACCTCGATGTCGCTGGCTCGCCGTTGGCCCTGAATTGTTCTATTGCTGCTGCTCACCGTCTTCTTGCCTTCGCCAGGAAGCACGATCCCGAACTCGTAGCCGAAGTCGTATTTGAAGTAAATCAGCCCCGTATCTGGATCGATTTGCTTCGTTCCTGCATTTCGTGCGATTCTTTTTTGGTTTCTTTCTTTCATTTTCATCTCGGTGCTTTTGGTATACAGAGTCTTACAAATGGCGGTTATAGACATTAAACGACGATGTCCGATTTCTTTTTTTTTTCTTTGAGATGATGGTATCGTTGGGATCCTTCGTCAATTTTATTATAAACGAGATTTTTGCTATCTTCGCGATTAAAAATAAATGCTATTGAAATTTTCTGCTATAGACGCTCATGGAATTTTGGCAAATAGTTAAATTTCTTTAAACAATGAACAATATTTCAAGAATATTCTTCGAAAGTAAAGTCTATAAAGGAAAGTGTTTAAGATAAATTAAATAACTTCTAAGCAAATGCTTGTATCCTGTTTAGCGACAGGAAGATATTTATTTGCGGATTGTTCGTATATCTCGATGACGAAGGGACCTAGTGTAAATTTGTGATGCTAATTACTATAACGCGGATTCGAAGTACACTAGAGGCTAAATCGATTACCATGTTCCGAATGTCTGGTCTCCTCTCTGTATGTTCTGGGCTCGTCGCCATCGCTGGCTCGACTGTCGACAGGATGCTTGAGAATTGGCTTGCTCTGCTTCAGATCGGACTGGATGTCGCTGACGAATTTCTCGGTTTTTGACTTGAAGCTGCTGGTCATGTCACTCGTGTGACGCGACGCGACGTCTGCGGATGTTTCAGAGTTTTCGTGTTACGGGACAAGACAGCTCGCCAGCGAAATATTCTTTGCTTTGTTTCTTTCAGCAAGCGCGCAGAGGAAGAGAGACAGTTAAGAGTGTAGAGAAGATGATACTCGCGACGATATATCGAAATGGAATCATGAAATTTCACCGGATGAGAAGCTGGCGAGGATGAGAATCATAAGTCGCGGTTCTCGATTTTTCCCCAAAATCGAGGAAATATTAATTCTCGATACTATTAACATCACAAGTGATCATAACAATTTCTGTCATTTCGTTTCAGTACAGTTAAAGACGAATTTAAATATTCTAAACTCGAACAACACGAATAACACTAAATTGTTATGATCTCTTATGATACCAACAAACCCAGGTTAGGCTTAGTACAATTCGTTCGATAGGATCCTTAAATAACCAGTTAATTCTCATATCCTTTCCGTGAACGATACTACTCGACAATTTAAATATCGCTCGAGAAATTCACAATTTTCCATAAATTATACTATACTTATTAAACGAACTGTAAAACTCGCCAAGTACTCCGAAGAATTCCTTCGAGCAGAAATTCTGAAAGAAAATTCCAATTCTACTGCCCAACCCCTTACATGATAATCATATACGCAAACGGTATGCTGAAACCCTATGAATCTTTACCTGTTCCCGCACGATCACCCTCGAAATAAACAACCAAAGCACCCCTGCCTACAAGTAAGCATACGCAACAGCAGAGACATCAACGTGATTCTTACGATTGGCTGCCTTCTTCACGTCGCTCCTCGAGATAAAACCAAACTCTGGTGGCGAGCCAGGCTTCAGCAGCTCCTCCTGCCTGGTACTAACATCCCTCTGCGTTCTCATCTGGGAATCGATTTTCTTCGTCCTTTCATCCCGAAGCTGCGTCATCGAGGTCTGTCTCTTCATAGCCGGTGGACCAGTGTCGAACTCCAACGGTGACACCACATGTTCGTGTCTGACAGGAGCGCTCGAAGACCTGGGACCCTTCAGCATAGGCGGCTGGACCTTCCTGTACCTTGGTTCCTCCGTATCACTGTCAGCTGGAGCCCACTTTGGCTTAATCCTAGTATCAATGTCGCTCTCGTAATCCGATTCTCTGAATTGACCTTGTACAAACTTTTTCGGAGTCGGTACTCTAAATGTCGCTTTCTGTTTCTCAGCTGTTTCGAAGCTTCTGAAGTCGCCGGGTGGTCTCTGATCCCCGAACTTGATCACTCGATTTGTCTGCTCTACCGTAACAATCCTTCTGCTGTTCTCCGTCGATTCGTCCATCCTGACGGTCTTCTTGGTCTCGGTGCCGATCGCGTTGTGGAAGGGTATACCGGATCTGGCTTCGTAGTAAGTCGGCTGTGGCGGTGCATAGGCCATTTCCGGCGGAGAACCAGGCAGTAGAACGGTCTTCGACTTGGTCGGCGTCGTCGCCATTCTCTCCTTCTTTTCCAACTCCTTCGTCCTCGAGACGTCGATTAGCGGCGTTCGATGCTCCTTAGGCTTTCCTATCGGTAGAAAACAGTTCCCGGGTGACCTGGGTCAGTGACGATTGGCGTCGACGAGGAAAGCGAACAGAACGTGTGTGAAACGTCGATTTCACGCATCGTTGGTCGTGTGAAATATTTCTGTTTGTAGAAACGAGTGTTCTCGACGAACCAGTCTTCTGTTATCCGTGGTCGAGGTTGAGTGCTGTTCCTCGCGCGAATGATAGTCTTCGCGAAACGCGACGTCCAGTGGACGTGTTTTGAAACGAGAGTGAAACCAGCGTGAGACAGCGAAGAAGAAAAGAGCAGGCGACGAAGATGGGAAAGAAGAAAAAGAAAAAGAAGATGAAGAGAAAGCAGAAAAAGAAGAAGAAGAAAAAGAAGAAGAAGATGATGATGAAGAGATTGAAGGTTAGCCACTGAGAATGAGGAAAAAGATTCGGAAGTAAAGCAGGGGAACACAAGTACGTACTTCGAGTGGCCGAGAAGAAAAGAGAGAAGCAAGCGAAGCAGGAAGAGAGGAGAACTTGTCTTGCGAGGTAAACAACGAGAAGGGAAGAAAGCTTGCCAGGAGGACTACTTGTTGTAAGCTGGAAAAAAGTAGTAAAAGAGTGAGAGACCCATCGACACCTGCCAGTCGATTTGTGTTCTACTGGCGCTGTTGGTAAGCAATTCTTATATTGACATTGACATTTCCCATTACCGATTACCAATACTTATTGTAACACGATAATACCGGTTACCAGAAGAGACTACTAGTAGCTGATACTATGTATGTACAGATTCTAATATAATCAAGTAACGAATCATCAAATAATACTGTGCACTTCCTGTACAAGGAAGCTGTTTACGTTAGGATTCATAAATACCTGAACCAGCGAGATTCGGTTTCACGGGTTTGAAAGTCTGATCGTCGCTTTCGTAGCCTCGTGGTTTCCAAAGGGGTGGTATTCTGCCGTCGTAGTCGCTCTCGTAGTCGCTTTCACGAAATTCGCCCTTCACGAATTTCGAAGGACTTGGAGAGGGCGGCAAGATCTTCTTCGCTGTCTCTAGCTTCTTCTGCGACTGATCCGTGGTATAAATTGTTTCCTGGAAGGTAATAAGACAGCTACTTCAATACGGAATATATCGACTACTTCATAAATCAAATCACGTTAACGAAAAACACAAAAACACACAATTAGTCCTCAATCGATATTGTACAATATATATATTATACGATATTCGCTATTTCAGAGAAATTAATAACTGATTTATCATAGAAAATCTCCTTACCTTACTTTCTTTCGTTGGAGAGGAAATTTGAACCATATGTTCGATAGACACTCAAAAGCTCTATGCTATATTTTATACTATATTTTATGTTTTATTATGTACGTCCTAATATATGATACAAGGCATACGTCATCTTGGCCTTATCTAACGTGACACCATTACAAAGTACGGAAACCGTGTTTGTATCTGTTTAAGCATTATAGAAAATCCACTCAGACCTTAAATTCTATAATACAATTCTTTTCTTAACGTTACTGCTTAATAAAAATATTTATCAATTGAGGACTATATAAAGCAACAGAATCCGTATCAAACTCTCAATATCGTAAACCTGAACCTACGACAAACTGGTTAGAAATACGCTAAGACAAGTATTAGCTGAACACAAAAGCTAAAGAAAGTCGTTATTAGATGCACTATAACTTCATTCCACCAAACAAAGAGGAATATTTGAATGGAAGTTCCTCATCTCGAGCAAATGCAGGCCGATCACCCTGCCCTCTATGCAGGTCAAGCGATGCAAAACACACGCACTTCTCGAACCTTCGTAGAACTGAATCTCGATGGCGACGCGGAAGAGGCGTAGCTCTTCTCGACGAAGGAGCTTCGTTGAACGCTCGCCGGCTGAGCTGGCTGCTTCGCGATCGAAGGAGCAGACGGGGCGAAGGATTCCTTCTTCTGTTGCTGATGTCGGCTATCGTAGTTCTTGCTCTCGAAATATTCCGATCGACTCTCCGAATACGAGGTGCGAGATTCCGTGTGAGAGGTCATGGATGAGGAGGACTCGTGCTTCCCGAAGCTCTTCTGTATCGACTGAACCGATGACTTCTGTTGGAACGGCTCGTCGGTATCTGCCATGTAACCACTCTCCTGTTGGAACGTCTTTACTTTGAATTTTGGAGATTCCGGCTTCTTAGCGGGTGGACTCTTTGGTGTTGGACTCTTCGTGGCAGGTTGCACGTAAATTGGAGGTGAGCCTGGTTTGAGTTCGATTGGCGGTGGCTGGGCCACCTGGTAAGTCTGTTGCTGCTGTTGCTGCTGCTGCTGCTGCTGCTTGATCTCCTTTTCGTGTCTCTTTACCGTAGTGGTCTTCTTGTAAATCCTTTCCTGCTGTTCCTTAGTGATTACTGGTCTAGGTGGACCTAGCGAAGGTGGAACTTCGAATTTAGAAGGAGGGAGCGGTTCTGGTTCGGTCGATCTTGGTCTGGTCGGCTGCTTAGGCACTGGAGGTTGCACTCTGCGATAACGTGGCTCCTCGCTATCACTCTCATAAGGTCTCCACTTTGGTTTCATGAGGATGTCCATATCTGACTCGTAATCACTCTCCTGAGTGAAGCTTCCTTTTATAAATTTCGTGGGAGTCGGAGGTGGAGCTACTTTTGGTGTCTTCGTTACTGGTGTCGGAGAAGTCTTAAATGGAAATGGTTCTAGGGGTTCTACAGGTGCCAGTTGCTTGGCTGGAATAGGTGGTGGAGTAATTCTGATATCCTTCGGAGGTAATGCTGGAGGTTCCTCCTTCTTCGGTGATGGAGGAATAGTTCTGATCCCTCCTGGTGGAATTTTCGCTGGCTGATGTTCCAACGACACCTCCAGATTCTTCTCTATCTTCTCGATCTTCTTCTCTCTAACAACAGGAGCTGGAATATAGCCGATCTCTGGAGGTGGACCTGGTTCCAAGATAATCTGATCAGTCGGTGGAACAGGATGATACAATTGAACCACTGGTTTCTTGGGTGGCTCGACGCTTCTGACAAGACTGGGAGCCTTCAGGTCATCCGAGCCTGTCCACTTCTTGGAGTACTTCTCTTCGAACTTCTCTGATCTCTCCGACTTCTTTGTGTCGCTCTCACTGATGTATTTCTCATACAGAGACTTCTCTTCCATCTTGTTTACCATGTGATCCACCTTGATGGTTTCAGCGTTATAGATAATCGGTTGAGTTATTGGTGGTGATGGAGCTCTCTTCGTCATTCTCTCTGTTGATTCCTGCTTCGAGCTCCAGGAACGTTTCTCTGTCGTACTAGATGACTCCATGCTGGTCTTCTTAATCCCGCCTTCTGGTGTCTCTTCGACTTCTCTTTTAAACTCCTTCGTCGAGGTTTTGAAATCCTCACCAGGTACCTGCCACTCGTGCTTAAACTTCGTGCTGGCTTCCTCCTGTGGTGGCCAAGATTTTCTAGTCGAGTCGGCACACTTCTTTGCCCAAGATTTCTCCATAGCCAACGCGTCTGCTGAAGGTCTAGGTGAAGTAGACCTAATGATCTCCTGATGACTTGAAGCTGCTGAGTGACACCTGTATTCCGACAGATCTGTTGACACGTGTGACCGGGTCTCGACATCTGACGAAGAAGACCAGGGTCTACCCGGAGATGTGGCTCTGAACGAAGACAGGTAATCCTTTTTCTCGTGAATTTCCTTCTTCACACACGGTTCCTCGATTATCTCTTTCTTCTCGAGTTCAAAGGGTGGAGGTGGCATGGAAAATGTCGGTGCCACTTTGGGAACTTCACTGACCTTTGGAGAAGGTGTAGGGA
>NW_016918030.1:555417-568246 GCF_001483705.2 Eufriesea mexicana
TCACACCGCCAATTGGCGCATCTATCGGGGACAAAGTTTTATCGAAGGATTCTTGCAGTTGCTTAGCCTTGATGGACACATCGGGCCGTTTTTTTTTTATCTCCTCGGGCTTCGGCATGTAACCGATTTCCGGTGGAGGTTCTGGTACCAATTTAAAACCCTCCATTAATATTTCAGAGCTCTCCGACTTGCTCTCCATTTTACTCTCCATCTTACTCTCTGTCTTCGACATACTTAGAGATCCCAAAAGAGATGATCCTGATGAAACAGTTTCTTCCACGACTGTCTTCTTGGTTTCTACGGATGGTGGCTTGTAGGGTTCGTATGGGAAGTCGAATAACTTATTATCCACGCCACGAGTTGCTGCACTGCCTTGTTCCAATTTGGTGAATATCTCGTGGACAGCTTTCTTGGTGGTTTGAAGTTCCGGAGGTTTTGGTTCAGGCTTCTTCACTTCTTGGAAGGTGGTAGACCTCTCGTAATTCTTTGTTAGCTTTCCAACCTTTACTTCATGGCCATCAGCGTCATCTACTAATTTAATCATCTCTTTAGGACCTTTGGGGACCGTCTCTGTTTCCTTCGTCATCGATTCGAAGAAACTCAAGGCGTCTTTCTTCGCTATTGTAGATGTTTCTATATTTTCGTTTTCGATCTTCGTTTTCTCTTCGAACAGACTAGTCTTCGGTTCAGAGATCTTCTTGTCAAATTCTTCGCGAATTACTTCCTTCACTACCGTTTTATCCTCTTTCTTTGGTTCTGGGATGCTCGGTGTCTTGTGTTCTAGTTTCATATGGAACTTTTGCTCAGATTTAGACTGCATTTGATGGGACTCGACCGTGGAGGTTATGGTTTCTGACCGACTCATTCTAGCATCCGGTTCTTCGATCTTTTCTACGGTTTTGGTCGTTTGAGAGGTGGACATTACAAGAGGTGTCGTTTTTAATGGCGGAATCGGTTGAGTCGTTGTCACGCGTTCTCTCGTCTCCTGTTTGCTAGAAGGAACTTCGCTCTTCTTGTCGTCGGACTAAATACGAATACAGGACTTTATGCTTTGCAATACATTAAAAATCATTGAACTTGTTACTGTGAATCTTATGAATACCATTGCTCTGGATTTTGTTAATTTGCTATCTTAATAAGTGGATGTTAAGGATTGAATATTATATTGGGATCTAATAGGTTTTTTTTAGGATTTAGGAGCCTCGTAGTTTAATTTGGAGATTTTATTGAGAAATTTTGTTTAATTATATCGAGTTGAAAATTGGATCCTATTTTAGGGTGTTTGGTTAGGAAATTTTATTGGAAAAATAAAATTGATTGTTTCATGATTTGGTTGTATTCATGATGCTCGATAGAATGGTGTTTAACAATGGAAAAGGGAAATGATTACCTGAACGACCTTCTTGTCTTGCACGTTCTCGTAGATGACAGTTTTGTGAACCTCCACCATGGTGTCTGGAGTTGGCTCGAAGACAGCAAAATCGGCTATACTTTGGGCTTCGCCACCAGCGTTCGTTGCTCGTACCATGTACTTTCCAGTGTGCTCTTTTTCAGCTAAAATATATTTAATTTCATGTATGACATTTCTAATTTACATCTACAAAAGGGTGGATATTTATAGTAAATGAAACAAATGGAGAATATAATATTATTATTAATGGACTGGGGTTAACAATTCCAAAAATACCTCTATCGATGAGCAACATGTAACAATTTCCTTGTTGCTTGATTCTCAATTCGGGTGGACGTTCTTTAATCGGGACATCATCTTTGAACCAGGTGACAGTGGGTTCTGGAGTTCCTGTGACTTCTACTTCCATATTAACCCGATCTCCACGTTTCACGACTTGGGCTTGCAATCTTCTGCCAAATACCGGTGGGAAAATCGTTTCTGAAAATGGCCGAACAAATAATCCTGTATATATTTAATTAAATTAGATCTGAAATTATCGGTACAAATTAAAAAATAATTCTAAATATTGTTTCCAGGCACTATCGATCATAGACAATTCGTAATTTTACTATATCCTTTGTTTGAATATTCGAAATTAATAGAATAAAACATAAAGGAAGTTAATTTATAAAATCTTCGAATTGAAAGCGAATAATTATTATAATATTTACTCTTTACGACCAAATCAGCTGTGCTGCTAGCGGAACCGACTTCGTTGCTGACAGTGCAAGTGTATCGTCCCGCGTCCTTTACATTTACGTTCTTCAACTCCAAACGAATGTGATTATGCGCGTAAGTGATCGTCATTCCTTCCTTTGTCTTCAGTTCTTGCCCATTTTTCGACCAGGTCACCAATGGTTGAGGGTACCCTGTAGAAGATTCGCGTTATGATTAAATAAAATTCGATATTTTATCATAGACTTATCAGTAATCGTAGTCACTGTGATATACAATTCTAGTAACAGTACAACTGGACACGTTATACAAAAAATTGAGAACTAATAATATTCTTCTCGAACTTTGAAAATGTAGAATGAAAAATAGTAAAATAGATGTTGCATCGATATTTTTATCAATTTTTTATTTCACGACTTTTGACTTACCGTCAATGATTCCTTCGAGAACAATGTCTGTACCCTGATCCACTATCATCCCTGTGATCGGTGAAACAAATCTCGGTGCTGTGGATTTTCTGGTTGGCTTCGCTACAATCTTGGCATCTCGTTTAATTCCTTCTTCATCTTGGGAGACCACCACGGTTTTCTCTTGACGAATCTCGCCTGGCTGGTCTTGAATAATCTTCTCGTGCTCTTCGACTTTGTACGACTGCAAGTAATTTAAAACGCCATATCAATCATTCTTCTCATTCGTCAAATTCAACCATTCGCATAGCTTCTTAATATCACCATTCCCACATCGCCGTGTTCTATCTAGATTGCCAATAACACATTTTCTCTTCGTAACCAAACGAAACCAAATTTAATGTATTTTAATTTAATTTACTGTATATAAATATATCTAGAATTGGCTAATTCAAATAATAGAAGGTTCTCAAAATTTTCAACTACATAACGGACTTAGAATTCTTTAAGTCTAGCCAAAGTCTAGGTCAAAGTCTATCCAAACCACGATTCAACTCCAGAATTAACAAACCTGCACAACAGGAGGTGCCCCGTTCTCCGAGGACGACTGTTCCGTGCTATGAATAGTGGTCTTCACGCACACGCTGGAGGGTTCCTGTCCAGCTTTCGTCGAGGTCGAGGACATAGACGACGACATGAACTCTTTGGTCGTGGTCTTATGCGTAGTGGACGACTCCGTGATGGTCTGCGACATCTTGGTCAGCACCTGGCTTTCACCATCACCCTCGGTCTTCTCCGAGGAGAAGTGTTTGTCGCTGCTACTCGACGCGTGCATTTCGTCAGCGGGCGATCTTCTGACTAGCTCGAGCACCCTCTCCTTCGCAACAGCCCCCTCGACTCTCTTCGCTTCCTCCGACGGCCAGCCACCTGACAGGGATGATTAATTGGGATATCAATAGATTACCGAGTGGCTCTTCTTCTCTTTTTTTGGCTTCAAGCCTGCGATGGCCAAGAGTCGCCGGGTTCATCAGGCCTTTGCAATCCGGAAAAGGAAATTGGGTGGCTGATGGATGAGGATGGAATTTTCGAAAGTTTACTTGCAATCTATTGTGGTAATTTTATCATCGAAGTAGTATGCGCCTATCGTAAATTTAATTATGAACCCATATCAAATACATAGCAATCTCACGAAAAACGAAAATGTCACGAGAATTTTCAGTTCGTTTAGATGAAAAATAAAAAGCGAACCTTTATCTTCGGATGAGATGTAGCACGGTTGATATTTCTGGCAGTGACATGGCGATCAATTATCACGAATACAGTTTTGAACTCGACTGTTATAATTACACAACAAATCGCGTGAAAATAACTCGAATACAAAACGAACGTACAGCGTAAAGACGTTGAAAATATGCGCAAGATGGACGTCGCGAAAAGGTGGCCCGAATTTCATTCACATTCTCCCGTCACCCTAAACTCCGGATAACTTGGCATCGAAGGAGGACATACCAAATATAATTTCTCTTCGCGAAATGGAGCACATCTGCTGAAAAAATTTTATCCAAAATACCTACCGTAAACATAAACAAAATCCAACACGAGATTTCTATCTTCCACCAATTTTTCAAACTCGACAATAAAACATATGAAATGAATAATAAGATATTAATTATATTACGTAATTCGAGGAAAGTAGAATTCGTCACTATTATTATTAGTGTATTATCATTGATATTTTTATTATCGTTATTGTTCTGACTAATACTATTACCATTACCACTATTATTTCGCTAGAAAATTTCGTAAAAAATCCATTAAGCCCAAATTTTGTTTACGTTATCGTTCTCGTTTGAACAAACTAAGTGTGAGATGTCAAATCAGTCGGAAATCTAAAAGTTTGATGGTTGATCCACGTCTATCTATTCCCTTGAATCACGGATGTATTAATAGTTGGCCTGTTTAATCGATGCCATGCTAGAATCGGATCGTCGAATCCGGAATTGGAATCCGCGCGGATGGCGCAACCGTCTCGCAGAAATTCCGCGACTATTCGTTTCTGAACGAGAACCGGAAGCGATCGAGGCTCGAACAAACAATTGTTGAACAGCAGAGCAAATAGACCAAGTCTAGAAATTCGGCCGAACTAAACCATCTTCTATGTTCTTTCAGAATTTTCACACCTTTCTCCGTTTCGAAACGCTCGAAGAAAGGCTTGATTGCTGAGCAAATAGAGAGATTTCACACGAATTTTAATAAATCGCGTGTTCTGTGACGTGTACGAAGAATGGTGACATAGAAAATCTGTTTTCTTCCTTTTTTACAAAAATATTAATACATTATCTCAGAAATATTAATATCTACTTTCGTTATTAAAGAGCTCAACCAGAAAACTGACAAATTTTATTAATACGTACATATTATTGAGTTTAACATGATATAAATATTATTAATATGAACCTTGATTTGTTGACAAATCTGATATTCGCAATAGGATTCTTACATAATCAATCTTCGCGACAAACATGCCGCAAATTTTAAAATATACATAATTACATAGAAAATATTTAAGTATCCCAGAATTGTTAATAAAACAAAAATATCCATAAGAAAGCTACTAAATCCTGTATAACCATTCTTCGCCTCTAATATAATACACATTTTGAAAAGAAAATAATTACATAAAAGTATCTATGTACATAAATACATTCGTGTATCCAAATAACTGAACACATCTGTTAACAAAACTGACACCTCCATATCAAAACATGTCGGAACATTTTCTAAAATGTCCAACGTAGGCGTACTTCACCTGTACGTCGGATATACTCTACATCTCATGCTAATCGAAAGAAATTTGTATTCTGGCCAGAAACCAAGATACGTTACGCTCGAACCGAGAATTCATCCCAACATATCTGGACCGCTAAAATTCGACTAGACTTGCCCCGAATTCGAAATTGCAAATCGCGAAACATCCGTTTGGACTAACCTAGAGAGAGGCCATAGCAACCACTGGACCGTTATTCACGCGAAATCGTGCAGGAATTATTTTTCTTTCTCGAAAATCGGTTACGCCATTTTCGTGTTTTATCGTTCGTTCACGACTTGTAAAAGATGAACTCGTCGTTGGGCCATGGATTCCGATGAACCCGACAAGCCCTTTGAACGGTTGAACGAAATACCTTACCCACGATCGACGACGGAAATAGTATCGTTCACCTAGCACCGGGAAAATCGACCACCGGGACGCAATTTATTATGTCGAGCGCGGGATTTCAAGGGATTTGAAATGGCACCTGGAATTATGATTGTCTTGGGTTGGAAAACAATAAATAGAATTTTAAATTCGTCCTTAAGATTTGAAATAGTTTAGGAGATTATGTAGAGGATAGACAGTGGACCATGGAATAGACGAATAGGAAAATTCATTAGAATTTTGGGAATTTAGTAGATATAATTTTAAAATAGAAGATGTTATTCATTCCATGTGATCGAGTAAAATCTTTCGCAAAATTCTTAATCACAGTTTCAATTATCACTTCAATAATTGATTCCTATATACAAAGTATCTTTATAGTAACTGTATTATACTTTTTCAAAGAAAAATTGATTAGAATCTTGAAAAGAGTAGTAGATACAATTTTTATTCTATTCTGAATCACAGCTTGAATTGTCACTCGTATTCAACCAATATCCAATAATTATAATACACTTTTCAGATAATCTTTCTTGATCCACAGACACTTGAGCGATTCACGAAAACGAAATGTCCAATCGACACGTCAAATCAACTACTTAACCTTCCGCAATAAATCTCTAAACACGTCGGCATCCAATTGTGATTGTTCAATTTTCGATAATCCAAACGAATTGAAAGGAATATGAAGTCGAACGAGAGCCATGATTCACGCTGCTGAGCAATGACTCGCAAGCAACGGTCGTGAAGCTAGAAAAATCTGATCGGTCCTGTTACCTCGATTATCAGTTGCAGAGCGTCGATTTCCCGCGGTTCGATCGATCTAGCGGCGATTTATGGGTCAGTCGATGGCGGTTCGTAGTTGAATCGAAGAGACGCGACACGGTAGGAGCAAGGCTCCCCGAAGAAGACGCGCTCGAATTCCCTGGGTTAGCGACTCTGGACTAGGCTACGTGCCGGGTATTCGTGCCGACAAAAATAACGTGCTTTCTGCGTGTGTGCACCGGCTGAAAGAGAGAAGGAGCGAGGGAGACCAGCTCCTCTCTAGCCACGGAACAGCCCCAAGAGAACACGGAAATTGCGGAACTGACCTGTCCTCGGGGATGAAACCGACTGTCCGAGTGATACCTGCGTGCTGGTGTAGCTGATAATTGCACGTGATGCTGGTAATTAGAATAATTTATGACTTTCGTAATTTTTATTTGATTTTATTTGTGATGATGCAATCTTGTAGATGAAATGAATTTCTATTATGGTGGATGTTATTATTATTGTTTGTTATCGCGAAACTTCTGTAAGTCTATTGGAATTTTCAGAGATTTAATATTCGTGATGTTTCAAGATAAATCAAGTTAGAAAAATTTGAAATGAATTTTTGAAATGTGGATACGAGAAGACCTAAATTTGACAATTAGAGTGTTTGATCAGTTATTGCATTTCTCGTGACGCATATTGTAGTGGTATTTTAGCTGTTAACGACCATTCCCTAGCAATCTTACTTGATTCTTCAAATCATTTCTCGTGAGGCATATTGTAGTGGTATTTTAGCTGTTAACGACCATTCCCTAGCAATCTTACTTGATTCTTCAATTTCTTAATTTACTAAATTTATGATATTTGAAAGGATATATTGCTTCTTAATGTAAACTGCTTTATTTCATTACTTGTCGGCTTCTTTTCAGAATTATTATGAATTTTTATACAATTTTATTACTACCATTGATGTGAAATTAAGGGAAATTTTATCTCACGATTGAGAAACGAGTACTAATATCGGTAACTCAAGTATGGCGTTTGATTCTCAAGAACAATGTTAAAATTCACGGTTATGGGTACTGTCGACCGTTGAATCAGGCTGAATCAGAATGGCGTTATTTTCGGACTCGAAACTGGATGTACAGCAGCAGTTTGATGGTTACGTTGTTACTAATTCGGTAACGTATACTGTTTAGATTTCGCCAATCAGTCTCAATCCGGCAGCATAACTTTCTGAATGTTAAGGGTACGATCCTACGTACAACAAACTATCACTGAACGATCGGCGAAAAACCACAGAGATCATCACAAATATCGAATAACTCCTAACATAGCACACCACCGTGAGAACCAAAACTCGAGACTAACTAACTTCTCTCTAATTCGATTTCACCGATTTCGATCTAAAGACGTACACAACGAATCGATCGAAAAAAATTAACACTCGTTATAAAAATTCAACCAAACCCTCGATCACCAGCAAACTAGCCGAAATCGTTACTTTTTCTTTTAAAAAAAATTGATTTCTTTTACCGAAATTAATACTCACTCTCGATTTTAGGGATAATTCCTATAATTTACGAAACATACGTTAGAAAACGAAGGCGAGGCGAACGATCGACTGGACGAATGTTTCTGCGTGGATCGCAGTACGGCATGAACAAGTACAGGTGGGCGTAGAAACGTCAGATTTAATTGCCACGGCATGTGCACCGACCTAATATTAGTCGTGACTCAAAGTGACTTTTCGTCGGTGAAAGAAGAGAAAAGAGTTTGTTTAGTCGCCCTGGTTAAAAATAAGACCCTCCTCCCTTCCATATTATAGCCGAGTTCGCGGTAATGGATCATGGATATCGCCTGCCCACGAATACCGCGTTGAAAAAGAGTTTACCCGACGCCGAAACGGAAACCAATATTTACCGTACCCAATCCATGTGCGGCGAAAGATTCGAGAGCTGCAACCAGCTACTATTATTTCTGGCAAAACAAGCAACCTTTTTTAGCTAGGTGGCGTGATTATGAAGATTACGAAGAAGAAATATATGGCGACGAACTCGCGAAATACTGAAAGAGTAAAGAGAAATGGAAACATATGAAAGCGCACGCGGAGGAAATAATAGTAAATGAAAATACTGGAAATGGAACCAAATGAAACATGTAATTGCGTCTGATGTGAAGATAAAATCAGTATAATCTCTTGATGTATAGAAAGTAAAATAAAATTGATAGAATAAAACAAACGTGTCTCTTGCAGAAGAAGATGTGCCTATAAATAACCAAGTATATCACAATAAATAAAGGAAAATGATAAACGAAGGGATACGAAGGATAACAAAAGAAAAGAGTATAAAAATCCGTGAGAGAAACAAATTACACAACAAATTTTAACTTTTTCTCTAATTTGTAATATCCATTAGATGATTCAAGGAAGTTTACGTTCCTGAACACGAATTACTCTATCAACGGTTATTGTCTTACATAGAAAAATGTTATATACGAAATATAGTAAAAAAACTAAGAACTCGTTAATTTATCACATGTCGGATAAAAAAACGAATCCTGATTGTCTAATTAAAGCTCAGAGTGGTCCAAATTTGCTAAATAATGTAAAAATCTGTATGAGGATGTTAAGAGAATAAAAAGATGAAAGAAAAATATGTTATACTTATTTATGTCATTTTATTGTTTTGTTTCTCCATAATGAATGCATAAAAGTCAGAAATTAATTGCATGAAAGATAGTTATTAATGAGAAACCATTGGGATATTCAGCAACATTTCAAACACGTCATGGAATAATTATTAATAATAAATTAATTAAAAAGAAATTATTTTCGAAAGTTATATGAGAAAGTTCGCCAAGGATCTGCCTTCACGGTGAGGTCATAAAAGTTCATAAATTAATCGCAGAAATTGAGTAGTTTGTTAAATTTCCATGGCCGAATTGATTTATTAGGAACCTCAGGTTCCGTAAGAGAGCACAGATGGCGCCAGGAGAGCGATTATAACCATATAACACGAAGGGCGGAATAAAGAAAACAATAGAACGGTATAAATAACTAATACACATTCTCTTCCGTTCTTATTATTCGCTTAAGAACCTCATAAAGTTTTCTACATTTTTTAATAAGTTCAACATAAGCAGTGGTTTCAATTAGACAATCAGCATTCGCTTCTTTACTTGGCACATGATAACTCTGCAAGGGTACGTCCTTTCAATGCAATTATAAAAGTTCATAAATTAATCACAGAAATTCAGTAATTTGTTAATTTCTCTCTGAGTGAGCAGGAGGGTGCATGGGAAAGAAGAAGAAGATTGCAAAAAAACGGAAGAAACATTGTTGTGTCCATGGAGCTATGCCTACATCACGGTAAGGAATGTAAGCCTTTATATAAACATAACCTTCAGTTGTAAATAAATAGTGTGAGACATAAACCATTGTTTTTTCATCTTTTATTAGTGATAGCAGAACCTGGTTGTAAAGTAACAATATACTGTTGAAACAAACAGGCATGTGCAACAGGGGAAAGATATTGGATTCGTGGAATATCATCAACGTAGAGCCATTAGATGCCAATAATTATTTTTTGCGGTAAAAAAAAAATGAAGCAGTAATAGAAATATGTAAGGTACGATATGTCTGTTGGTTTCTAGGTCGGCGAACTGAATGACAAGACAGAAATATTTCATGATTAAGTCAAAAGGGAATAAAAGTAATTTAGATTATGGCCTCCTATAACAAGATGTACAGAATACAGTGAGATTGAAAGGTATGTTATATTTTTGTACTGAATGAATATTAATATCATTGGTTGAAGTCATTGATCAATGCTAATGTGTTAAGTTTCAGAATGATGGTGTTGTGGTAGATAGAGACAGGAGAGAAGTTCAAATGAAAGCAGTGAGAAGAGGAAATGCATATTATATGGAATCAAGATACAGAAAAGGGGCAGCGCATTTATGCACAGAGATAGATGGCATCTACATGTAAATATGAAGACCATTGATGAGATGGGGAAACAGGAATTGGTAGTAGTTTTGAAAACTAAATATAAATTGACTATAGAGTGTGAATGTTGCTTTAAAGCAAAAATCTGTAGAAACACCCATAGGAAGCTGGAAACTACAAAAACAGCAGTAGGAATGGAGCTGTCACAGATGTACTTGGTTGGAACATTGAAGCCAATGTCAAAAGTAGGTAAAAAATACATTTTAGATAAGGATGGTTATTTGAGAGTTATTATTGGTCTTGTTCTTGTAGGAAAAGACTCCGATAGCTGAAGAAATAAAAAGATTGAAGATATGGAAATGAATTCAATCTGTCAAGAAGTTGAAAAGTTCTTATATGCTCAGATAATGGAGGTGAGTTTATGGGCAAGTCCTCAAGGTTTGGTTACATCAAAGGAGATAAAACATGATTTGATTTCAGCCAGAATACCCTCAGTGTAATGGAGTTGCTGAGAGGAAGAACAGATCCATCAGAGGGATGACAAGGGCACTTATGATGGATTTAGATTTGCCAATGTATTTTTGGGCAGAGGCAGAATACAGCTGTCCATATAAAAAACTGCACAAAGTTAGATGACCATTGAAGAACTTCTTATGCGGTTCAGAAGGAGAAAAAGTCAAACATGAGGTATTCGAAAAGATTTTGCAGCATTTCCTATGGGTTGAATAAAAGGGGTTTAGTATACTAATTTGGACCACAAACTTACAAAGAAATATTTTCAGGATATGTATCAAATAATTCATACAGAATATGCTAACCATAAAAGGATCAGGTGAGGAATGAATGTGAAGTAAAATTCTATGGGCCTGTGACACATGGACTTGATTCAACCAATAAAACCAATGTCAAAAGGAAGTGAAAGGTACATTTTATCTATTGATGATTCTTCCAGGATAATTATTGGTCTTGCTCTTGTAGGAAGAGGGTCAGACAGCTGAGGAAATAAAAATATTGGTAACATTGAAAGAGAATCAATCTGTCAAGAAGTTGAGAAGTACTTATATGCTTAGACAATGGAGGTGAGTTTGTGAGAGCAGACCGCCAAGTTTGGTTAAATGAAAAGAAAATAAAATATGATTTGATTCCAGCCAAGATAACGCAGAACATTGGAGTTGCTGAGAGGAAGGCCATTCTACCATAACTTAATCTAAGATAAAGGAATATCAAGAATTATTAGGGAAACTCGTATTTGAATACTTATGGCTGTTCAGACATCTCATTTGCAGTAAGATGTTTGTCATAGTTGAACCCTGGTCCAAAAATAGTGTACATGAATGAATTGAAGAGGATATTAAAATATTTGCGGTTGAGTATTGTTTTGAAATTAGGAAAGGAGCAGAAGCCAATGAAATTTAATTTTTTGCAGATATATAAACTGATATATGAAGACAGACTGGAGAAGGAGGTGAGAAGGATTGTAATATGTGACAGATTGAATGCGATAAATATAGAAAATTAAATATAAGCTCTTACATAGAAAAATGTTGTTATATACGAGATATAGTAAAAATTAAGAACTTGCTAATTTATCACGTGTCGGATAAAGAAACGAATCTTGATTGTCTAACTAAAGCTCAGAGTCGTCCAAATTTGCTAAATAATGTAAAAATCTGTATGAGGATGTTAAGAGAATAAAAAGATGAAAGGAAAATGTGTTATACTTATTTATGTCATTTTATTGTTTTATTTCTCCCGCCGTATGTGTCACGTGGTTCTCGCTTCTGTAATTACGATCAGCGCCATCTATTATTTTGTACCAAATGATGAGAAAAGTGATAGGAACATAGAATGTACAAGGAGGTCGTCTACTCCTCGTCACGTGGTTAGATAAGGACAGAAGACAGATAGAAAAAGACAGAAAGGCTCCGGCAAAGAATATTAACTAATTACTCAATTCTGGCGTGCAATTTATGAACTTTTATAGCCTTATCGAAAAGCTGATACCCTGAGCAACATTCTGATTCTACTTTCGTACATAAATTGTTGTTAATTAGTGTGTTAAAAATAATTACTTGACGGCGTGGGTAATTTGATAAAAACGACGATGGTGGATGTCGACTAAAATATTTTATTATGTTCAAAACTAGAAGAAAAATATGATCGAAAGTTATATGAGAAGATGCGCAAGAATATTCTCTTTATAATGAATCCATAAAAGTGAAAAATTAATTACTTGAGAGATAGTTATTAATGAAAAACCATTGATATATTCGGCAATATTTCGACCACGCCGTGAAATAATAATTAATAATAAATTAATTAGGAAGAAATTAATATCGAAAAGTATATGTGAAAGTTCGCCAAGGATCTGGCTTTACGATGAGATTATAAAA
>NW_016918031.1:0-465 GCF_001483705.2 Eufriesea mexicana
CTCTGCCACACTCTGCTGGCGAAAGTGGCGCCAGCAGTAGTGGTCGTGATACGTAAGTTTGTGTTTGGTTACATACGGTGTGTCTCGTTTTGTCATGTTAGTATAGAATAACTTCGACGTTTGTGCCGTACGCTGTTATTCGGTGGATTTCAACGGTCTACAGTGCTCTACCATATTCTGCATGACCCAGGAAAGTCCAGCAATAGTGGTCGCCGCACGATTGTTTGCCACATGTTACGTTCTATTGTGTTGCGTTTGGTCAGGTTAGGAGAGAGAAGCTTTGACTTTAGCGCAATACACTCCTGCTCGGTGGATTTCTGTGCCCCACATTGCACTACTATACTCTGTTCTACCTTCTGGATGACGCCAATACTGGTCTCGGCAGGTTACGTTGAGTCAGGCTATGTTTGGTGAGGTTAGGTTAGGACAGGTTCGGTTAGTTTATCTCCGTCTTTTGTGCTGTGA
>NW_016918032.1:0-764 GCF_001483705.2 Eufriesea mexicana
AATTGAATTTGCCAGCCAGATTCTATAGCATTGCGATGGCTATAGCACGCCAAAAAGGTCTTTACCCTTTACCTGTGCAAGGAAGTTAGCTCACAAAGATATTAGTCGAAAATGTCAGTAAAATTGAATTTTCCAGCAACATTCTGTAGCACTGCAATGCCTATAGCACGCCAACAGAATCTCTTCTCCTTATTTATGCAAGAAGGTTAGCTCACAACGGCATCAGTCGAAAATGTAAATAAAATTGAATTTGCCAGCCAGATTCTATAGCATTGCGAAGGCTATAGCACGCCAAAAAGATCTTTCCTCTTTACCTGTGCAAGGAAGTTAGCTCACAAAGATATTAGTCGAAAATCTCAGCAAAATTGAATTTTCCAGCAACATTCTGTAGCACTGCAATGCCTGTAGCACGCAAACAGAATCTCTTCTCCTTATTTATGCAAGAAGGTTAGCTCACAACGGCATCAGTCGAAAATGTCATTAAAATTGTATTTGCCATACAAACTCCATAGCGTTGCAATGGCAATAGCACGCCAATAAAATATTTCCTGCTTATTTAATCAAGAAAGTTAGCTCACCACGATATTAGTCGAAAATGTCAATTAAAATGTATTTTCCAGCCTGATTCTACAGGACTGCAATGGCTATAGCATACCAATAGAATCTTTCCTCCTTATTTGTGCACGAAAGTAAGCTCACCGCGATATTAGCCGAAAATGACAATAAAATTGAATTTTCCAGGACGATTCTATAGCTTTGCAATG
>NW_016918033.1:0-683 GCF_001483705.2 Eufriesea mexicana
GGTGCGCGACACGATAGGTGTGGTTAGGTCACGTTTCGATAGACTAGGCTGTGTTAGGTTTGGTTATGATGTCTATGACTTATATGCTGTACGTAGCTATTCGGTGGCTCTCTGCGGCCTACTGTGCTCTATCTATGACTTATATGCTGTACGTAGCTACTCGGTGGCTCTCTGCGGCCTACTGTGCTCTAGCATATTCTGCTTGGCTATGGGCATTCCAGTAATAGTGGTCTCGGCTCGTTGGATTTATTTATTCTACGTATGATTACGTCAGGTTAGTTAAGCTTAGGTTAGGTTAGGTTATGTACGGTCGGGTTAGGTTAGGACATCTTCGACTCTTTTACTTTACACAGCAATGCGATACGTTTCTGCGCCCTACTGTGCTCCACTATATTCTGCTTGGCTCTGGGGTGTCAGCAATAATGGTCTAGGCACGTTAGGAAAAGTTAGGTTACGTTTGGGTATGTTATGGTTGGCTGCGTTAGGAGATTGTAGCTCTGACCTTTGTGCAAGACACTGCTATTCTGCGAATTTCTGCACTCTACTCTCCTCTAATGTTTTCATCTTGGCTCAGAGAAGGGCAGCAGTAATGAATTCTGCACTCTACTCTCCTCTAATGCTTTCATCTTGGCTCAGAGAAGGGCAGCAGTAATGGTCTCGGCACGTTAGGTTGATATAGGATA
>NW_016918034.1:0-9459 GCF_001483705.2 Eufriesea mexicana
CGCGCTGCACCAATGTTATTCTAGAATTACATTAGAGTTAATGTCATCAGTATTCAAAGGAGGTCAACTGCTACATTACTGCGGTGATGGCAGTACTTGGCACTGTGCTTTCAAATGTTGATATCGCGAAGGATAATGGATATGTGTTCTGTCACTGTAGGAATGTTACAGAACCAAATCATCATTTAGCAGATTAATCAAATGGCCACAGTGCTCCGTTGGTGGATATAATAAGCAGCTTACTCTTAATTGTAATTATCAATAGCCGTAACTTTACCTTAAATTGATTAACCTAGAACGTCATTGGTACCTGCATTACCAGTGAGGAAAGTTATTCAACGTCTACAATATTGTGATGGTGGCTTCGCTCGGTACAGCTTTGTCAATAGTTAACATCTCAAGGGGTAATGGACCTGCATTCCTCACTTTAGAATTGCTGTACGATATTAATCATCAGCGAAGACATTAATTCATCGGTAACAGATCTATGACAGTAGATGTACTATACTCCGTACGGACAGTTCTAAATACCACTGGCCATAACCGTATTGTAAGTAAATCATTCTAGAATTGCATCGTAATTTATATCATCACTGAGCAAAGCAGCACTACACCCACATTACTTTGGCGATGGCTGGCCTCAGCACTGTATTATCGAAGGTTAATTTCACGAGGAATGATCAATTTTTATTTTGTCATTCTAGAATTGCTATAGCATCTAAATCATCACCGAAGGGATTAATCAAACGTCTAGAGTGCATTGTTGGTGAATGTACTGAGCACCGTACTATCAATTGTATATATTCCTAAGCGTTACCGTACCATGTACTGACAATTCTAGAAATGCTGTCGATTTTATGACATCGATGAACAAATTGATCCAACGGCTACATTGCTGTGGTAATGGCTGTAATGTGTACCGTGTTGTCAATTGCTAATATCTCGAGTTATAAGGGATATATACGCTGTCAGCCTAGAATTGCTATAAAACCTAAGTCATACTTGTACCAGTTAATTCAATGGCAACACTGCTGTGATGGTGGATGTGCTAGGTATCGTACGGATAATTGTAAATATCACTAGCAGTGACCGTGCTATACCTAGGTGATTCTGGAAACATTTTGGAACCTACGTCATCAGTGAACAGACTAACCCTGGGGTAGATGTTCTCTGTCGGTAGCTGTGCTAATTACTGTAATTTCAACTGTATATGTCACTAGTCATTACCGTGTAGTATATCAATTATTCTTGAATTACTCTATAATTTTCATCACGAGTGAGCATAGTAGCCCAACAGCTACATTACAGAGATGACGGGTGTACTCAGTACTGTGTTTCCAATTGCTATTGTCGCGAGGGATAATGGGTCTGTATTTTGTCATTCAAGAAACATTATGGAATCTAAATCATCATTGATCTGGTTAATCCGACGGTTATAGTGATCTGTTGGTAGGGCTACAGAGGCTGTTGCACTGGGTACAGTACTTTCAAGTGTAAATACCTCCAGCCATAAACGTGGTATACATTCATTACTATAAAACCACTTTCGAATTTACATCATCAGCCCTTCATGTATACATCATATAGCGCAACGGCTGCAGAACTGTGACGACTGCGCTACTCAGTAATGTGTTGTCAATTGTTAATATCTTGAGGGATGATGGATTCTCGAATTGTCACTCCTGAATAATTATAATATCTTTGATATCATTCAACAGACAAAACAGCGGCTGCAGTGCTCTGATTGTGGACTTACTAAGTACCGTAATGACAATTGGTAATATCTCAAGCCACAACCGTGCTATAGATGGATTATTTCAGAATCGCTTTCGCATTTACATCATCAGTGGGCAAGGTTGAAATAAGTACACTACCCTCATTTGCAATTATCTCTAGCCATAAGCGTAGTATGCATTGATTATTCTAGAATTGCTTAGAACTGACATTGTCAGTGAACAAATATGTTCAACGGCAACAATAATATGATGATGGCTGCCTCTGTACTGTACTGTCAATTGTTAATGTCACGAGGGTCAGTGTATCAACGATTTGTCTTTCTGAAATTGTTATAAGGTTTTAATCATCACTGAGCATATGAATCCAACGGCTACAGTGTTATATATTGGTGGATACACTAGTTACGGTATTGCCATTTGGAAGAATTTCAGACACTAAACGTAATACATATTGACTTTTCCAGTATTGCCTTCGAACATACACCATCAGAGAACAAAGTAGTCCAACGGATACAGTAGTGTGATGTTGGCTGTACTCAGTAATGCGTTGTCAATTGTTAATATATCGAGGGATAATGGATCTATCAAATATCACTCCAGGATATTTATGAAATCTCAGTTAACACTGAACAGATTAACAGAGCTGCAGCATTGCTATGGTCGTGGATTTAATAGGTACCGCGCTGTCAATTGGAAATGTTTCAAGCCATTGTCATTCTATACATTGATTATTCCAGTACCCCTTCAAATGTACATCATCAGTGGAAAATGTTGCCCAACGGCTACATTGCTGTGATGATGGCCCTACTCAGTACTCTTTTGTCAATTGCTAAAGTCTCGAGGGATAATGGATCTGCCATTTTTGATACAAGAAATGCTATGTAGTCGGTAACATAAATGAACAGATTAATTCAGCGGCTGCAGTGCTTTGCTGGTGGATGCACAAAGTACTGCATCCTCAAATGAAAATACCTCTAGCCATAACCGTGAGATAAATTCATTATTCTAGAATCACTTCCGAATTCACATCATCAGATGAAAATATAGTCCATCGGCTATAGAACTGCGACGATGGCTGTACTCAGTAATATGTTGTCAATTGTTAATATCTCGAGGACTATGGATCTACCAATTGTCACTCTAGAATATTCATATGATTTTAGTTACCGTTGAACAGATAACACAGCAGCTGCAGTGCTGTGCTTGTGGACTTACTGAGTACCGCACTGTCAATTGGAAATATCTCAAGCCATAACGGTACTATACGTTGATTATTCGAGAATCGCTATCGCATTTACATCAACAGAGGGTAAAGTTGTCCAACGGCTACATAACTGTGATGATGGATGAACTCTTTGCTGTATTGAAAATTGTTAATGTTTGGAGGGCCAGTGGATTCGTGTTTTTGTCATCCTGGAATTGTCACAGAATTTAAGTTCTCACTGAACAGAAGAATGAAACGGCTACATTGTTATACTGCCGGATGTAATAGCAACCATACTCCCAGATGGATATGCCTTAATCCATAACCGTAGTATGGATTGATAGTTCTTGAATGAATTTCGAATTTACATCATTAGTGGGCAATGTATTACAACGGCTACGTTACTGTAATGATGGCTGTTCTTTGTAATATGATGTCAATTTTTAATGCCTCCAGTGGCGGGGACCAGTACTTTGTCATTCAAGAACTATTATAGGAAATGTATCATCATCGAACAGGTTTATCCAACGGCTACTCTGCTATATTTTGGATGTAATAACCACCGTGTTGTCAACTGGAAACATCTCAAGCCATACCCGTGTTATACATAGTTTATTCCGGAATTACTTTGGAATATACATCATCAGTGAACAAAGAATTCCAGCGGCTACAGTATATTGATGATGGCAGCACCAATTACTGCGTTGCCAATTGACAATACATCGAGGGATAATGGACCTGCCCTTTCTCACTCCAGATTTGCTTCCAAATCGGAATAATGCTTCAAATGTTTAACCAACGGCTACAGTGCTATACTACATGATCTAATTAACACTGTACTCTCAGTTGTAAATATCCCTAGGCATAACTGTAGCATACATTAACTAGTGTTTTGACAGACGTTATCAGTGAACAAAGCATTGCAACCGCCGTATTATTGTAATAATGGCTGTTCTCTGTGTTGTGTCATCAATTGTTAATTTCTAGGATTATAGTGAACGTTCATCCTTCATTCTACAGTTTCTGTGGAGTATACAGCTTCTGTGAAGTATTTAAACCAACGGCAGCAGTCTTCTGTTGGTAGATGTACTAGTTACCGTACTATGAATTGTAAATGTCACTAGCCATGACCGTAGTATACATAGGTTGCTCCAGAAACACCTTAGAATATACATCATCAGTGGACAATGTGGTCCAACGTATACATGATTGTGAACAAGGCTGTGCTCAGTAATGCGTTGTCAATTGCTAGTATCTCGAGGGACAGTGGACATGTATTTTGTAATTCTAGGAATGCTATATAATTTAAATCATGAGTTATCACAATAGTCCGACAGATATTGTGCTCTGTTGATTGACGTAATATGTGCCGTTCTAAAAATTGCAAATATCTCAAGCGATAACCGTAATAAGTGTCGAATATTCTAGCATTGCATAGGAATTTCATCATCAGTGCGCACAGCCGTTGAAGGGTTACAATGCGTTGACGATGGCTGGGCACAGTACTACGTTATCATTTGTTAATGTCTCGAGGTATAATGGATCTGCATATCTCATTTTGGAATTGCCGTGGAATATACATCATCAGTGAACAGATTAATCAAACGGCAACAGTGATGTGGTGGAAGACGTACTAAATGCCGTGCTGTCAATTGTAGATATCACTAGCCATAACCGCAAAATACATGGGTTATTATAGAAGTACATTCGAATTTACATTATCAGTAGACAATGTAGTCCAGACAGATTAATCAAACGGCAACAGTAATGTGGTGGCAGACGTACTAAATGCCGTGCTGTCAATTGTAGATATCACTAGCCAAAACCGCAAAATACATGGGTTATTATAGAAGTACATTCGAATTTACATTATCAGTAGACAATGTAGTCCAGCGGCTACATGACTTTGACGGAGTATGTATTTTGTACTGTCCTGTTAAATATGAACAACTCGAAGAAGAGCGGACCTGTTTTTCATTTTCTTGAAATATCAGAGGATTTAATTCGTCATTGAACAGTTTAATCCATAGGGAACAGCTCTATGTTGGTGTCTGTAATATCTGCCGTAGGGTCAATTGTAAATAACAAAAGCCACAATCGTAACATGCGTTGGTAACTGAAGCATTGCTCTGGAACATGCGTTAACAGTGTATGTAGCTATTGAACGGCGACAATACTGTTATGATGTCCGTACTCAGTTCTGTGTAGGCATTTGTCAATATCTCGGGGGATAATGGATATCCTTATCTTGTTCTAGAATTGCTGTGGAATACACATCATCAGTCGACAGAATAGTACGAACTCAATATCGATCTGTTGATAGACGTAACAGATGCCGTACTGTGAAATGTAAATTTCAGTTGAAATAACCGCACTAAACATATGTTATTCTATAATCACATTCGAATTTACGTTATCAGTGAACAAAGTAATACAACGGCTATTTTCCTGAGATGATGGTGTGCTTTGTACTGTTTTGTAAATTGCTAATATCTCGAGGGCAAGTGGATCTGCATTATGTCTTTCTGGAATTGCCATAAAATTAAAATCGGCATTGAACAGAATAGTCCAACGGTTACTCTGCTATATCAGTGGATGTAATATGTGCCGAGCTAACAGTCGGATATATCTCAAGTCACAGCCGTAAAATACTTTCATTTATGTAGGATTGCATTGGAATTTTCATCGTCAGAGAACATTGTTATTTAGGTGCAACAATAATGTGATGTTGTCTGTACTCAGTACAGTGTTGCAGTATGTTAATATCCCGAGGGATAATGGATCTGCATATCTCGTTCTAGAATTGCTCTGGTATATGTATCAACAGTGAACAGATTTATATAGCGACAAGAGTGTTGTGCTGGTAGTCGTAATAAATGACGCAATGGCAATTGTGGATATCACTAGCGATAACCGCACCGTGCATATATCTCTATTATGGTGGGTATACTCAGTACTGTGTTGTAAATTGCAAATAGCCCAATGGTAAGTGCATCTGCATATTGCCATTCTAGGAATGTTATAGAAATTAAATCATCACTGAACAGAATATTTCAACGTCTACTGTGCTATATTGGTTGATGTAACATATACCGTTCGAAAAATTGCAAATATCTCAAGCGATAAGCGTTATAAATATCGAATATCCTAGAATTGCATTGAAATTTAAATCATTAGTGGGCATAGCTATTAAACGGCTACAATGGGTTGACGATGGCTGGGCACAGTACTACGTTGTCACTTTTTAAAGCATAGAGGTATAATAGATCTGCGTATCTTGTCTTAGAATTGCTGTAAGATATACATGATCAGTGAACGGATTAATCAAACGGCAATAATGATGTGGTGCAAGACGTACTAAAGGCCGTGCTGCCAATTGTAAATATCACTAGTCATAACCGCAATATACATGGGCTATTCTAGAATCACCTACCAATTTACATTGTCTGTGAATAATGTGGTCCAGCTGTTACATTAATACGATGGTGGGTGTACTCAGTACTCTGTTGTCTATTGTTAATATGCCGTGGATCAACGGATATGTATATTTTCTTTCTAGAATTGATGTAGAATTGACATCGTCAGTGGACAGATTAATCCAACTGCCGAAGTGCCACATTGGCGGAAGTAGTGGGTACCGTACCCTCAATTGGAAATATGTCTAGCCGTAACCGTAATGTACGTTCATCACTCTGGAGATGCTTTTGAATAGACATCATCAGTGAACAAGGCTGTTCAAATGCTACAATACTATGTTGATGGCTGTACTAGGTACTGTGTTGTCCTTCGTATTATCGCGAGGAATAATGTATCTGCATTACTCGTTCTATAATTGCAGTGAAATACATCATCCGTGAAATGGTAACTAATATGGCAACAGTGACCTGTTGGAGGACGTACAAGGTGCCGTAATGTCAACTGTGTGTTTCATTTGCCTTAGCCTACATATTAGAGGTTATTCTAGAACCACTTTCGGCTTTACATCGTCAGGGAGCAAAGTATCCCAACGACTACATTCCTGTGACGTTGACTGATCTGGGTACTGTGTTGACAATAGTTAACACCTCGTGGAACAGTGGTCCTGTATTTTGTCGTTCTAGAATTGTTATAGAATTTAAATCATCACTGAACTGTTTAATCCCACGGTTTAGTTGTTGATAGATTGGTGTGTGTAACAAGTAACGTACCGTCAATTGAAAGTGCCTCAAAGCACAACCGCAATATACAATGACCATTCCAGAATTGCCTTGGTTATTTCATAATAAGTGAAAAATGTTTTTCAGCGGCTACAGTAATGTTTTGGTGGCTGTCCTCAGTTCTGTGTTGTCAATTGCTAACTTTTCGAGGGATAATGGACCTGCATTTCTCGTCCTAGGATTGCTGTAGGATATATAACTTGTGTGAAAAATTTCATTCAACGTTAACAGCGCTGTATTGGTAGATGTACTAACTACCGTACCTTGATTTCTAAACGTCACTAGCCGTAACCGCAGTGTGCACATTTTATTCTAGGATTATTTAGGAACTTACGTTATCAGTGATCAAAGCAGTCCAACGGCTACGTTTCTGTAATGATGGCTGTAATCAGTAGTGAGATGTCAATTTTTAATATCACGATAGATAATGGATCTGCATTTCTCGTTCTAGAATTGCCGTGGAATATACGTCATCAGTGAACAGATAAATCAAGCGGCAAGTGTGCTCTGTTGGCAGATGTACTAAACACCGTACTGCCAATTGTAAATATCACTTGCAATAACTGCACCATACATAGGTTATTCTAGAATCACTTTCGAAATTGAATCATCATTGGTCAAGGTAGCCGAGCGGCTACATTACTGTGATGACGGCCGTACTCTGTACTGCGTCGGCAATAGTCAATATATCATTTGTCAGTGGATCTATATTTTTACATTCGAGAATTGTTGTAGAATTTAAATCATCACTGAAGAGACTAATCTAGTGGCTACTGTGCTATATTTTTGTATGTAATAAGTACCATAGTGATAATTCCAAATATCTCAGGCCATAACTGTGATATGCATTGGGTAATCCATAACTGCCTTCGAATTTACGCCATCAGTGAGCAAAGTAGTCCAACGGCTGCAGTACAGTGGTGATGGCTGTACTCAGTGGTGTTTCGTAAATCCTTAATGCAGCGACGGATAATGGACCTTTATTTATCATTCTAGAATTGCTATAGGGTCCTTGTCAACAACGTGTTATTCGACATTGGTGGATGTAATAAGCACCGCACTCTCAATTGGGAATGTCTGAAGACGTAACAGTAATATGCATTGATAATTCCGCAATTTATTGGAATTTGCTGCATCTGTGGATAAAGAGGTCCAGCGGCTACACTACAGTTATGATGGCTGTATTCAGTGCTGTGTTGTTGATTGTTAACGTCTTGAGGGATTAATGAACGATCACTTTTCATTCTACATTCACTGCAGAAATTGCATCTTCAGTGACTTACTTATTCCAACAGCACCAGTGCTCTGTTGGCAGGTGTACTAATTACCGTACTGTGGAATGTAGACAAGAATAACCATATCCGTAGTATACGCACGTTATTCCAGAATTACTTTTGTATTTACGTCATCAGTGAGCAAAGTAGACCAACGTTTGAATTACTGTGAAAATGCCTGTAGGCAGTAAAGTGTCCGCAATTGTTGATATCTCGAGGGATAGTGGACCAGTATTTTGTCATTCTGGAATTGCTGGAGAATATTAAACCATCACTGAACGGTTTAGCCTATCGCCCAAAGCGGTGCTATATTGGTGAAAGTAACAGGTATTGTACCGTCAATTGGAAATGTCTCCATACACAACCGTAACATACGTTGATTATACCAAAATAGCTTTAGAATTTACATTATGCGAGAACATAGTAATTCAACGGCTGCAGTACAGTGATGACGGCTGTATTCAGTAATGCATTGTCAACTGTCGATATCTCGAAGGATAGTGGTCCTGCATTTCCTGTTCTAGGGTTGCTGTGGGGTATACATCATCAGTGAACAGATTTATCCAACGGCATCGGTGTTCTGTTGGAAGATGTACTAAATGCCGTAATGACAATTGTAAGTAATACTAGCCATAGCCGCAGTAAACGTAGGTTATTCTATAGTGACTGTTAATAAATAAGGTCCGTAAGCACAAGACATTCGTACTTCCTTTAATATCACTTATTATTAATATTACCAGGATGAGATCCTCTCATCTACAGCTCTCTATTTCACCAATAATTTCTGATTTATCAACACATTATTACAACGCTACATCTTCTCTCTTCTTCCATGCTTCCAGCCACAGCAAGCATGTGTGGCGTAAAGCGCGCCTCGCTGACGCTTTCCCCACTACCCTAGCTTAGGGGGCATCTCCCACTATGCACAAACATTTACGTAGCTGTGGCCAAAATTAAACATATTTCAACACACCACCTTAATTTTGATGTTCTTATCTTTACACTCTTATAAAGATACATAAACTAGTCATTTTTGCAACTTAACTTAA
>NW_016918034.1:9941-16385 GCF_001483705.2 Eufriesea mexicana
TGTACCAGATAATTTGATGTTCTCAATCTTGCATCTTCTTGCTAAAGTCTCAACGTAATGTTTCTGATAGGTTATCATGGCACCTTTTTTAAGATCGTAACTTATGCTTATTCCCAAATAAGTTCCCACTTCACCTAAATCTTCCATTACAAATCTTTTTGACAGCTTAGCTTTGATTTCCTTAAGTGTACCTTCGTTTCTTGCACAATTTAGTAAATCGTCTACAAACAGAATTAAATATATTCGATCATTCTTCTCAATTTCTATGCATAAACAATAATCATTCTCTCTTCCACGATATCCTAATTTTATACTATATTCGTCAAGGCATTCATACCAGGGTCTAGGGCTTTCAGGTAATGCATACAATACATCTCTATTTGTATAACTTTCCACTCATACCATCATAACTTGCTGGTTCCATAACAAGCACTTCAGATTTTACATTTCCATTAAGGAATGCTGCTACAACATCCGTTTGTATTAGCTCATAATTACAACAGTATGCTGATAACAACCTTATTGACTTTATCTTTGCCACTGGGGAATATAGCTCTTCCAGTACCTCATCCTTTTGAAGACAGCATACAAACAGCCTTGCTTTTTTTCGATCATCAGCCTCATTTGTAAAAACCCATATTAAATCCAAAATTTTCTTCCTTTCCGGCTAGTCTACCAGTTACAAAGTTTCATTTCTCCTAATCTATATATGTCGCGTTCCATTGCCTCATCCCATAAATCGAATTCATTACCATTTGGCGCTTCGTCATAGGTCTTTGGACTACCTTCACCTATATAATTTACATATATACAATATGGTTTAGTGTCATATCTCTCAGACATATTGTTTCACGTACGGATGTTCTCACTTCTAGCACAATTTCGATAAGACTCTCGCCTTCCTTTCTATTTTTGCTAATAACCATTTCACGTTCATTGTTTTCTGTCACATTTTCATGACCTTTTCCAGACTCAGCTCTTTCAACCGCATTCTCTACCGACTCACCGTCAGATTCATCTTCTCCTTTAAATGCTACTAATTTTTCATCTTCTCTAATACCTACCTGTCAAGCAACTATATCATTATTGTTAATTAGCACTCTATAACCAGTATTTCCGTATCCTACCAATACTCCAACATCAGCTTTTCTATCTCACTTGGACTTTCGTTTAATCTTTGGTACCCTTGCAAAAGCTTTACACCCATATAAATTCAAATCTTCAATACATGGTTTTCTTTCGGAAAATACTTCGATAGGAGTTTTCGTTTCCACAGCATTTGTTATAACCCTATTTATTAGGTGTGCAGCAGCTTTTACTATATCAGACTAATATCTAACATTTATTTTCTAATCTGAGGGTAAGAATATAGCAGAGTTAATTATAGCTCTATTCTAACGCTTAGCTGTTCCGTTCAGCTCATGGACATAAGGTGGACAAGGCTCTATGAGAATTCCCTTTTCACGAATTAATTTGCGGATTTCATTATTGATATATTCCTTCCCATTGCCACAACCTAGTCTTCTTGCCTTTGAGCTAGTTAAGTTTTCTACCTCATTTATATGGTCTATAAGACTATCATAACCTTCATTCGTTGAATTCAACGTATAAATTACAGTACATTTATAAAAATCGTCAATGAAAGTTAAGAATTACCTTGATAGATCATATCCCGCTGTATGACGAGGCGCACTTAAATCTGTGTCTACTTACCCAAGAATTTTACATGATCCACTTCTATTTTTAGGAAATGGCCGATTGTTCATTCTGCTTTGAATGCACGTCCCGCGTTTTAAAGAAATATGCTCCAAATTATCTGGCACTATTTCATCTAATCCTTCTGACACATCAAATTTAAATAATTAAAATTTACATGACCTAAGTTTCGGAGTAATTTTCCTTTCTGTGTCATCCTTTCAACGATTTTGTCACGAGTTTGATTTCTTTCTACAGAGCTACTGATTTTGTGCAAACCATATTCTTTATGAGCAATTCCAATTAATGTTACCTACCTATCATAGATTTTTGAGGTATTACATATTGATACAATTTTATCCTCATCTGTTATTCTCGCATAACAAAGTAAACCTTTAACCATTTCTTTTACAGAAAATACATTGGATATTGTTACTTTAATTTTCAGTCTATAAGCTTCAAGAAAAGTAACAATTTTTCCTGCTTTTGTCCCTTTTGGTATTCGACTATCTCCAAATTTAACATTTATAGTGTCCTTCAATGCAACATTTTCAGAAAAATAGAAATCACCATTCACAATATGATCTAAATATCCAGTACCCAATGCCCAAACCATTTTTATGTCTCACTACTGTACATATTGTTACCACCTAGCCATTCATTCTCATTCTTCTCTCTTTGCACTTGAGTCAAAGGGGATCCAGTTTCATGAACGTAGTTTATGTCCTTGTATGAGGACCTCGCATCGTGTTTTCCCATTCCATCATGGTACGACTGCCAAGCCCTGCCACGGACTCTCTGGTTCCTACTACGTCCACGTTGACAATAACCTCGTCCTACTCGGCCTCGAATTTCTTGATTAACAGATTGCTGTTGCCAGGGCAGTCTGTCACTTGCATGCCAATGAGAACCACCACTGCCACCTGGTCTACCCTTATTTTGACAAATTCGTGCTATATGCCCATCTTTTCCACATTTGTGGCAATTCATAGTTTTCTTATCGACTTTAAATGCACTTCAAATCCTTTTGCCATTTCCTGATTGTCCTTGGGTTTCCCACATGCTAACCTTGCCCTTCAAAAACCCACAAGCGCAATCCTGTTCATTCATTGTGTCAATCAAATCACAATCGTAGCACAGCGATTCTGGTATCGTCTTTAACATATAATGTAGTTTTTTACTTTCCTTAATTGCTGCGCCTGCTCTCTTCAATTCATTAAGGGTTTTTTCAATATTCATAAAGAGTGAACTTGAATCGTCGTAATCTTTCAATCTCGTTCCATCCAATTTATTTCTGATGCATGTCGGTAATGCCGCAGATTTTTGTAGATACACTTCACCAAATTTGTCCATGATTCCTTTCGCCGTATTCAATTCACTCACAAACTCCAGTTGCTCGTTCGATATGCTACAATATATATAATTCATCACTTCTAAACTCACATTATTCCAGTCAGTTTCTCTTTCTGTTGTCTACCTTATACGTGATGACGTTTCGTAGCTCGTTTACCATTTCAGATACAGCCAAATTCTCTTTTTCTATGTTTTATAATCGCTCCTTTTAAAAATTGAAATATCTGCAGCATCACCTCCCGACCACACTGTTTATTCTTCTTTTATTTATCCTTTTCTGCCTTCCCTTTCCTCCTTCCCGTTCAGTAGCTTTATATATCTGTTTATATTCAGGCTACATTCTTTCTAAATATGTTTCGCTGTATATCCCTCACTATCTCATATGGCTTCATAACCTTCTTCACCGTGCACTTAGTGGAATCAACGGACTGCTGACAAGCTAATAAATCAGGTCCGTAAGAATAAAATATTCATACTTCCTTTAATAGCACTTATTATTGGTATTATTAGGATGAGGTCCTCTCGTTTACAACACTCGGTGCCATCAACAACATCTTACTGATTAACACATTAATACGACGCTGCATCTTCTCTCTACTTCAATGCTTCCGGCCACAGGCAATCATGAGTGACGTAAAGCGCGCCCCGCGGAATACTTTCCTACTACCCAAGCTTAGCAGGCTTCACACAATATACACACGCATTGGCGTAGCGGTGGTCAAAGTTATACATATTTCAACAGTCACTTCCGAATGTCTTCATCAGTGAACAAAGTACTCCAACTGCTACGGTACTGTAATTGTGACTGTACCCACTACTATGCTGTCAATTGTTAATACCTTGAGGGATAACGGACCTGTCTTTTGTCATTCTAGAATAGCTATGAAATCGAGGTCATCATTGAACAGTTTAATCAGGCGGCTACAGTTCGTTACTGGTTGATGTACTGGGTACCGCGCAGTCAGTTTAAAATACCTCTAGGCATTAACGTACAGCACATTGATCATTCTGAAATTGCGTTGAAGCTGATATTATCAATGAACAGGGTTATACAACCTTTACCATAACGTGAAGGTGACTGTACTCAGTACCGTGTAGTCAATTGGTGATTCCCCGAGGGACAATGGATCTGCATTTCTCGTACTCGAATTGCTGTAGAATATACATCATCAATGTACAGAAGAATACAGCGGCATCAGTGCACTATTCTTAGATGCAGTACATGCCGTACTTCAACTGTAAGTATCACTAGCCGTAGCCGTACTGTACACAGGTTTTTCTAGAATCAGCTTCGAATGTACGTCAGCAGTGAACAAGGTACACCGACGGCTACATTACTGTGACGATAGCTGAACTCTACATGTGTTATCAACTGCTGATATCACGAGGGATGAACAGATCTGTATTTCGTCATTCAAGGACTGTTATAGAATATATATCATCACTGAAAGTATTAATCCAACGGCAGCTGTACTACATGTGTAGGCGTACGAAGTACAGTACAGCCATCTATAAATTCATCTTACCATATCCGTCGCATACGTTGATTATTATAGAATTGCTTTGGAACTGCCATTTTAAGTGAACAATGTTACACATCCGTTACAGCAATGTAATAATTGCAGTAATCAGTACCGCGTCTTCAAAAGTAAACATCACGATGTATAATTTATCTGCATTCCCCGTTCTAGAATTGCTGTGTAATATATATCATCAGCGCGCCGATTAATCCAAATGCAACAGCCCTATGTTCGTGGATGTACTTATTGCCGTACTGTGAATTATAACCGTCAGTAGCCACATCCGTAGTATACATGGATTACTGCAGAAATACCTAGGCATTTACGTCATCAGTGAAAAATGCAGTGCAGCGTCTATATTACTGAGGTGATGGCTGTAATAAGTGCTGTGTTGTCAATTGATGGTATATCGAGAGATAATGTGCCTGCGTATTGACACTCCTAAATTATGTAGAATTTATATCGTCATTGAACTGGGTAATACAGCAGCAACTGTACTCTGTCGGTAGATGTACGAAGTACAATAATTTCAATTGGAAGTGTCTCAAGCTACAACCGTAATAGACGTTTGCCATTCTAGAATGGCTTTCGAATTTATATCATCAGCGGGTGAAGTTGACAAACGTCTACCTTACTGTGATGATAGATGTCCTCATTTCTGTATCGTCAATACATAATATCTCTGGGATCAGTGGATTTATATTTTGTTATTCTAGGAATGTTATAGAATTTAAACCATCATTGCACATATTAGACCAGCGGCTACAATGCTATATTGGTGGATGTACTAAGTGTCACGCTACCAGTTGGAGATAACTCTAGCCATTACAGTACTATGTATTGACTATTCTAGAATTGCCTTGGAACAGGTATTATCTGTGAACAAGTTTTGTACATCCGTCAGGATACAGTGACGACACTTGTACTCAGTGCTGTGTCGTCAGTAGTAAATATCTCATCCGAAAATTGATCTGCATTTCTGATTTCAGTAATGCTGTGTAATATACATCACCAGTGAACATATTAATCCAACGGCAACAATGCTCCATTGGAAGGGGTACTTAGTGACATGCTATCAATTGCAAATATCACTTGCCATACAGTACCATACACGCGGTAGTCTCCAATTTCTTTGGACCTTACATGGTCAACGAACAAAGTAGTACAACGGCTACGTAACTGTGATGACGGCTGTACTAATTACTGTGTTTTCAATTGTGAATATCTCTGGGTCCTGTGGATTTGCATTTTGTCATTCTGGTAATGTTATAGTATTTAAATCATCATTGTACATATTAGTCCAGCGGCTACAGTGCTATATTCGTGGATGTACTGAGTATCGCGCTGTCAGTTGGAAACAACTCTAGCCGTTACTGTACTATGCATTGATTATTATAGAATTGCTTTGGAGAAGATATTATAAGTGAAAAAGGTTATGCATCTGCCAGAATAATGTGATGATGGCTGTACTCAGTACTGTGTCGTCTGTAGTAAATATCTCAACGGGTAATGGCCCTGCATTTCTGGTTTTAGTAATGCCGTGTAATATACATCATCAGTGAACAGATTAGTCCAACGGCAACAATGCTCCGTTGGAACATGTACTTAATGCCGTACCTTCAATTGCGAATATCACTTGCCATACAGTAATATACGTGGGGTATTCTCCAATTTCCTTGGACTTTACATGGTCAGCGAACAAAGTAGTACAACGGCTATGTAACTGTGATGACGGCTGTACTAAGTACTATGTTTTCAATTGTAAATATCTCGAGGACCAGTTGATCTGTATTTTGTCCATCTAGAAATGTTCTGAGATTTAAATCATCACTGAGCTGACTAATCCAGCGGCTACAGTGCTATATCTGTGGATGTA
>NW_016918035.1:0-1007 GCF_001483705.2 Eufriesea mexicana
AGATTCTATTGGCGTGCTATACCCATTGGAATGCTATGGAATCTGGCTGAAAAATTCAATTTTATCGTCATTGTTGACAAATATCGTGGTGAGTTACCTTTGTTGCATATATAAGGACGAAAGACTCTTTTGGCGTGCTATAACCATAGAAATGCTATAGAACCTGGCTGGAAAATCCAATTTATTAACATTTTCTTCCAATTTCGTGGTGAGCTAACTTTCTATTTCTAGCATAAATAAGGAGGGATGATTCTATTGGCATTATATAGCCATTGCAATGCTGTAGAATCTTGCTTGGACAATAAATTTTGTTGACATTTTCGACTAATATCGTGGTGGGCTAACTTCGTTGCATAGATAAGGAGGAAAGAATCTATTGGCGTGAAATTGCCAACGCAATGCTGTAGAATCTGCATGGAAAATCCAATTTTGTTGACATTTTCAAATAATATCGTGGTGAGCTATCTTTCTTGCGTGAATAAGGAGGGAAAATTCCATTGGCGTTCTGTAGCCACTGCAGTGCTACAGTATCTGGCTGGAAAGTTTTATTATATTGACATGTTGGACTAATATCGGGGTGAGCTATCTTTCTTGCATTAATAATGTGGATAGATTCTATTGGCGTGCTATGGCCGTTGGAATGCTATAGAATCTGGCTGGAAAATTCTATTTTAAAGACATTGTCTTCAAAGATCGCGGTGACCTAATTTTCTTGCATAAGTATGGCGGAAAGATCCTTTTGGCGTGCTATGGCCATTGTAGTGCAATAGAATCTGGCAGCAAAATCCGATTCTATTGATATTTTTGAATAATATCGTGGTGAGCTATCATTCCTGCATAAACAAGGACGAAAGATTATATTGGCATGCTGTAGCCGTTGCAGTTCTATAGATTCTGGCTGAAAGTTTCAATTTTGTTCACATTTACGGCTAATGCTGTGTTGGGCTAACATTCTTGGGTAAATAAGGAGGAAAAATTCCATTGGCGTGCTATAGCCACTGCAGTGC
>NW_016918036.1:0-325 GCF_001483705.2 Eufriesea mexicana
TCTGGCAACCAGGTGGCTATAATTGCCATTGGATTGAAGGCGTTAGGCGATCTATTCACCGAGATATAGCAGGCTATAGATTTTCAATAGAACAATTCTCTGGGAAGAAGATGGCTGTATCTGTCATTGGATTGAAGGGGTTAGGCGACCTATTCACCAAGCTATGACAGGTTACATACTTTGAATAGACTCATTCTCAGGCAAGTAGGTGGCTGTACCTGCCAATGGATTGAAGGCGTTAGGCGACCTATTCACCAATCTATAACAAGTTCTAGATTTTGAATAGACCTATTCTCTGGCAAGTAGATGGCTGTACTTGCCATTG
>NW_016918036.1:626-954 GCF_001483705.2 Eufriesea mexicana
GCGTTAGGCGACCTATTCAGCAGGCTATAACAGATTATAGGTTTTGAGTAGACCTATTCTCCGGCAAGTAGATGGCCGTACTTGCCATTGGATTGAAGGCGTTAAGCGATCTACTCACCAAGCTATAACAGGTTAAACATTTAGAATATACCTATTCTCTGGCAAGTAGATGACTGTACTTGCCATTGGATTGAAGGCGTAAGGCGGCCAATTCACCAAGCAATAACAGATTATAGATTTTGAATAGATGCATTCTCTGGCAAGCAGATGGCTCTACTTGTCATTGGATTGAATGCGCTAGGCGTTCTATTCACCAAGCTATAACAGA
>NW_016918037.1:0-548 GCF_001483705.2 Eufriesea mexicana
CCGCGGCATGTTACGTTGTGTTATGTTTCGTTTGGTTATGTTAGGTTTGTTTGTGTTTGGCTCTGGTGCGTTTGACGTGCGTACCATACACCGCCTTTCTATGTGTCTCTGCGCTCTCATTTGTGGTCTCGGCAAGATAGTTTGAAATAGGATGCGCTTTGTTAGGCTATGTTAGATCTGGTTTGATTTGTGCAGCCTCGATTTTTCTGCTAGACCGTGCGATTCTATGCACTTTTGCGCTCCACTCTACTCTATTACGCTTTGCGTATCTCTGTGGAGACCAGCAATACTGGTCGCGGCACATTAACTTCGGATGGGTTACGTTTAGTTATGTTTTGTTCGGCTGGGTTAGGTTAATGTGGCTTTGACATGAGCGCTCAACACTGACATCCTATGGACTTCTGTACTCTACAGTGTTCTATCATATTCTGCTTGTCTCTATAGTGGTCGCGGCACGCTATGTTTGGATACTCTACGTTTGGTTAAAGTTAATTTCGGCACGGTTAGGTTAGTGTATCATTGACTTTTGTGTTATGTGCAGTTTTTCG
>NW_016918038.1:0-2853 GCF_001483705.2 Eufriesea mexicana
TGCTGAAATCCATAGAATCACGTTGTATATCAGAAGAGTCGGAACAAGCCAAACCTAACCCAAGCAAACACAGCATAACCGAACATAGCCAAACTCAAACTTACGTGCCGAGACCGCTATTGCTGCCCTTCCCAGAGCCAAGCAGGACGTACTAGAGCACTATAGAGGGCAGAAATTCACCACACTATAGAGGGCAGAAATTCACCGAGTAGGAGTGTACAGCACAGAAGTTATGGTTAACCTGACCAAACTTAGCCTGACACAGCACAACCGCTCGTAACATGACCCATCGAAACATGCAGAGGCCATTATTGTTGACCTTTTCAGAGCCAGGCCGAAAACATTACAGCACTGTAGGGAGTAGATATCCACATAATAGCCGAGTATACCACTAATGTCAAAGCTACCTCTACTAACCTAACCAAATCTAGCATAGGCAAACGTACCCTCACTCTATCTATCTCGCCGCGACCACTATTGCTGGCCACCACAGAGGCAAGCAGAACACATTAATACGTAGTAGAACGCAGAAACCCATATGAATGCATTGTATATCAGAAAAGTCAATGCTGCTCAGACCCAACCAAAAGCAACAGAAAATAACCGAAAATAACACAAATATACCTAACGTGCAGATACCGATAATCGTGCCCTCCCAGAGCCAAACAGAACCTGCTAAAGCGCAGTAGAGCGCAGAATTACGTCGAATAGCAGTGTACAGCACAAATACAGAAGCAACCATAACCAAACATGTCCAAACCCAACCTAGCCGGACGTAACCTGACTCAGAATAACGTGCCGACATCACCGTTGCTTTCCTTCCCAGTGCCAAGGTATGAATATTAATGAACTGTCGGAAGCTGGAATACTCCTAATAGCAGGCTATAGCACTAAGGTCGAAGCTATCCTCACCTAACATATCTAACCGTATCATAACGTAACGTAACGTAACTCAACCTATCGAGCAGCGCTCATGTTTGCTGGTCACCCCAGAGCCAAGCAGAAAACATTAATAGAAAGTACAACGCGGAAATCCATATAACCGCAGTGCATATCAGAATTGTCAAAGCTGCCCAAACCAATCCCAAACCAACAGGCCATAACCAAACATAGTACAGATCAACCCATCGTGCCGAGACCGCTATTGATGCCTCCCCCAGAGCCGAGCAGGACATACTAGAACACTCTAGAGAGAAGAAATCCACCGAATAGCATACAATAACACTAAATTCGCAGCTATCCTCTCCTAACCAAACCAAACGTAACCCAACCGAACGTAACCTAACTCAACGTAACGTGCCGCGACAACGATTGCTGTCCTCCCCAGAGTCAAGCGGAACCCGCCAGTGGAGAGTGGAACGCAGAAAACCGTATAATCGCAGTGTATATCAGAAAAGTCATAGCTACCTGTGCCTAACCCAAACCAACAGAACATAACTAATCATAGTCTGTATAGCACAACGTGCCGAGACCGCTAATGCTGCCCAACACAGAGCCAAGCAGGATATACTAGAGCACGGTAGAGCGAGGAAATATATCGAATAGCAGTGTACAGCACAAAAGTTAAAGCTATCATTACCAAACATTGCCTAACCCAGGCGAAACGATCGTAACCTGACCCAGCTTAACGTGCTGAGGCCACTATTCCTGGCCTTGCCGGAGCCAAACTGAGAATATTAGAGCGCTGTAGGACGCAACAATCCACCTAATAGCAGATTATAGGACTAAAGTCCTAGCTATCATCTCCTAACCTAATGAATCGTTACATAACCAAACGTATCCTGGCTTACACTGTCGTCCCGCGGACACCCTTACCGGCCTCTCCAGAGACAAGCAGCATATCCTAGTGCGCAGTAGAGTGCATAAATCATCCGAATAGCAGTGTACGTCACAAAGGTTATAGCTACCCTAACGAAACTTAACCTGACCCTCCTTAGCCGAACGTAACCTGACTCACCATAACGACGCGAGACCGCTTTTGCTGGCAGTCCCAGGATCAGGCTGATAATATTAAAGCGCTGTCGAAGGCAGAAACCCACCTAATAGCAGACCCTAGCGCTAATGCCAAAGCAATCCTCTCCTAACATATCCGACTGTAACATACCGGAACGTAACGTAGCTCAACCCAACGTGCCGAGACCACTGTTGCTGGTCACCCCAGAGACAAGCAGGACACATTAGTAGAGAGTAGAACGCAGAATCTCGTATGAACACAGTGTATATCAGAAAAGTCAATGCTACCCACACCTAACTCAGACCAGCAGAAAATAACCGAACATAACATAAATAAATTTAACGTGCAGATACCGCTATTGCTGCACTCACCAGAGCCAAGCAGGACAAACTAGAACACAATAGAGCTCAGAAATATATAGAATAGCAGTGTACAGCACAAATGTTAAATATATCCTGACCAAAATATCCTAGACCAACCGAACCGAACGCAACGTGTATCAACGTAGTGTGCCGAGAACACTTTTGTTAGCCTTTCCAGAGCTAAGCTGCAAATATCAAAGCACTGTAGGGAGCAGGAGTCCGCCTAACAGCAGGCTATGGCTCTAAAGCCAAAACTATCCTCTCCTAACATAACCAACCGTAAAATGACCAAACGTAGCCTAACTGAACCGAACGTTCCCCGACCACTATTTCTGTCCTCCACGGAGTCAAGTGGAAATCACTAGTGGAGGGTAGACTGCCGTGGTCCATTTAATCGCAGTGTATGTGAGAAAAGTCTGAGCTACCCAAACATAACCGAAACAAACAGAACATTGCCAAACGTAGCCTGACTCAACCTAATGTACCGAGACCGCTATTTTTGCCCTCCCCAGAGCCAAGCTGGACGTGCGAGAGAAC
>NW_016918039.1:0-508 GCF_001483705.2 Eufriesea mexicana
ATGGTGTGGCTGACGGTAGTGATCTCGGCACGTTAGGCTGAGATATGTTGCGGTTAGTTATGTTATGTTTGCTTGGGTTACGATATGGTGTCTTAGACTTTGTGCTATACACTGCCCTTCGGAAGACCTCAGCGCTCTACGTTGCTCTACCATACACTGCCCGACTCTTGGGGGTCCAGTAATATTGGTCCCGGCACGTTAGGTGTAGTTAGGCTACGTTTGGTCTGGTTACGTTTGCTTCGGATATGTCTGGACATATTTGGCTTTCGTGGCATAAACTGATATTCGGTTGGTTTCGGCGCTCTACCGTGCTCTGCTATACCATCTTTGGCACTGTGGAGGCCAGTAGTAGTGGCCTTAGCACACTACGTTGTGATAGGCAACGTTTAAAGGCTTAGAAAGGTCAGGTTACGATTACCTTTACTTTTGTGCTATACGCTGCTACTTGGTGGCTTTCTGCCTGCCACTGTGTTGTACTGTATTCTGCTTGGCCCTGGGCGCCGAGCAA
>NW_016918040.1:0-309 GCF_001483705.2 Eufriesea mexicana
AGCTGTACTCAGTACTGTGTTGTCTCTAGTTACTCTCCCGGGGCATTGCGGAACTGCACTTCTAAAATCGAATTTCTGTGAGGTATACGTAATCAGTGAACAGATTAAAACAACGGCGATAGTGCTCTATTGGTATATGAAATAATTACCGCACTGTGAATTGCATATATGACTAGATGCAACCTCACCCTACATAGCTTATTGAAGTATTGCCTTAGAATTTTCATCATTATTGAACAGAGCAGTTCAACGTCTACATTACAGTGACGATGGCTGTACTAGATACTGTGTCGCCAATTGTCAATATCA
>NW_016918040.1:5032-9123 GCF_001483705.2 Eufriesea mexicana
AACTCAGTACCATATTGCCACTTCTCAGTACCACTGCAGATATACGATGCATCGGATAATCATTGCAGAACTTCTAGAGAGTTTAAATCTTCAGTGAGCAGAATAATCCAACGTCAACTGTGCTCTATTGGTGGATGTACTACTGTCAATTGTAAATATCTCCAGCCATACGTGACCGGTACGTTGATTACTCTATGACTGCTGTGGAATTTGAGTCTTCAGTGTAGAGACTAATCACACGCCTACAGTATTAACATGACGGCTGTACAGTGCATTGTGTTGTCAATTGTTAAAATCTCGAGCGGTAATGGACCTGCCTTTTGTAATTCTAGAATTGCTATCGAATTCTGATCATCAGTGGGCAGATTAAGCAAGCGGCTGCAGTGACCTCATGGTGGATGTACTAAGTACCGTAATGCCAATTGTAAATGTATCTAGCCATAACAATTCGAAACATTGATTACTTTGGAATTGCTGCGGAACTTAAGCAGTCAGTGAACGAGTTAATCCAACGGTACGTATAATGTGACGTTGGCTGTACGCAGTACGGCGTAACCAGTTCTTAATATTTCGAGCGATAATGGATCTGGCTTTTGCCATTATGTAATTGCTATATAATTAAGAGCAATACTGTAGCGATTAATAAAGCGGCTACAGTGCACTGTTGGTTCATGTTATATGGACAGTTCTGACGATTGTAAGCATCTCTAGCCGTAACAGTACTAAAGATTGATGGTTCTAGCATTTCTGTGCAAATCATATCATCAGCGGACAAATTAATCCAACAGCTACAGCGCCCTGTTGGTGGATGTACTAAGCACCGTTCTGACAATTGTAAATATCTCTAGACTAGCTATGAATATTTGTTTTGCCGTTATAGAATTGCTATAGAGTTTAAATCGTCATTGAACAAATCAATCCAACCTCCACTGTGATATACTTGTAAATGTAATGGGTACCGTATGGTCAATTGGCAATATCTCTAGCCATAACTGTACCATATGTAGGTTATTCTGTAATTACCTTAGAATCTACATCATCAGTGAACATAGGAATTAAACGACTACATTACAGTGATGATGGCTGTACTCATTACTGTGTTTTCAATTCTCAATATCGCGATGGATGATGGATCTGTGTCTTGCCATTCTGGGGTTCTCATCGAAACAGAATCATTATTGTACATATTAATCCAACGGATACAGTGCTGTGTTGGTATATCTACTATGTACCGTACGGACAATTGGAAGTATCTCGAGTTATAACCGGGCTATATGTAGGTTATTCTAGAATTACCTTTGAGAATACGTCATCAGTGTACAAATAATTCCAACGGCTGCAGCGCTGTGATGTCGCCTGCTGTCTGTACTGCGTTGTCAATTGCTAATATCCCGAGGGATGAAGGATATGTGCCTTGTCATGCTGAAAATGCTATAGGTTTTACATCATCAGTGTAAAAAGTAATAATGCTGCAGCAGTACTATATTGATGGCTCCATTCAGTACTGTGACGAAAATTGTGGCTATCTCGAGGGTAATTGCATCTGCATTTTGTCACTCTAGAATTGTTATATGATATAAATCATTACTGTACGTATTAATCTGACTGCTACGGTGCTGCATTGGTGGATGTTTTAAGTACCGCACTATCAATTGGAAAAATCTGAGGCCATAACCGTAACATATATTGATTGTTAAGGAAATGGTGTGGAATTTACGTCATCAGTGAACAAAGTAGAACAACGTCTACAGTACGGTGGTGATGTCTGCACTCAGTACTGTTTAGTTAGTTCCTAATGTCGCGAGTGATAATGGGCAATAATTTTACATTCTAGAATTGCTATAATATCTAACTCAACATTGTACATGTTAATCCAACGGCTTCAGTGCCTTATGGATGGTGGTAATAAGCACCGTCCTTACAACTAGAAATATCTCAAGCCATAACCGTAATATATAATGATTATTCCAGAATTGCTTTGGAACTTTCATCATCGGTGTACAATGATATTCAATGACTACAATACCGTTATGGTGGCTGTACTCAGTACTGTGTCGTCGCTTGTTAATAGTTCGGGGGATATTTGATGCGCATTTCCCGATCAAGAATTGCTGCGGAATATACATCACCGGTGTACAGATTTGTCCAACGGCGACATTGATCTGTTGGAAGGGGTACTAAATGCAGTACTGTCAATTGTAAATGTCGACAGCCGTAACCGCACTATACATACGTTACTCTCAAATTTCTATCTAATTTACATCATCAGTGACCAAGGTTGTCCAGCGGCTACATTACTGTGATAACGGCTGAACTGTGTATTGTGTTTCTAATAGAAAATATTTCGAGGTACAGTGGTTATGTCTTTTAATATTCCACAAATGCTACAAAATCGAAATCATCATTGAACAGATTAATCGAACCGCTACACTGCCCTGCTGGTGGATGCACTATGTACGCAAACGTCAATTTTAGATTTGCATCATCAGTATGAAATGTGTTCCACCGGCTACAGTATTGTGATGATGTCTGTACCCAGTACTGCGTTCGCAAATGCAAATGTCTCGAGAGTCGACGTATTTGTCTTATTTCATTCCAGCATTGCTATCAAATCAAAATCATCAATGAATACATTGGTCAAACGGCCACAGTGCTCTGTTGGTGGATGCACTTAGCACCGTGCCGTCATTGTAAATAACCCGATGCATAGCCCTACTATACGCTGATTATTATAAGATTGCTGTGGAATTTACGCCACAGTTGAACAAATTAATCCAGCGGGTACGGTACTGTGATGATAGATGTACTCTGCACTGTTTTGTCAATTGCTAACGTCTCGAGGGTTGATGGATGTATCCGCTGTCGTTCTGGAATGGCTATAGAGTATAAATCATCTCTGCAGAGATTATACAAGCAGCTAAACAGCTCTGCTGGTGGATGTACAACATACCGAGTCGTCAATTGAAAATATCTCTAGCCATAACCGTACCATACAATGATTATTCCACAATTGCTCGGAATTTACATTATCTGTGGACAAAGTTGCTCAGCGCCTACAGTACTGTGATGATGGCTGTACTCAGTACTATGTTGTGAATAGTTAACGTCTCGAGGGACAACGGATCTCTCTTTTGTCATTTTATAATTGCTATAAAATGTAAATCATCATTGATCATATTAATAGTGCCGCTGCAGTGCTCTGCTCGAGGATGTACGAAGTACCGTACAGTCAGTTCTAAATATATCTTGCCTTGACCGTAGCATGCATTGACAATTCCAGAATTGCTTTGGAACATACATTCTCTGCGAACAACGTTATCCAACTGTTGCAATAATGGGATGATAGCTTTACTAAGTACTGTGTTGTCAATTGTTAATATTTCGAGGAACAATGTATCTGCATATACCGTTCTAGAGTTGCTACGGAATATACGTCATCATTGATCAGAGTAACACAGCGGCAACCGTGATGTGTTGGCAGACGTACTAAACGCCGTATTGTCAATTGTAAGGGTCACTGGACATAAGCGCAATATGCATAGGCTATTCTAGGGTCACCTTCGAATTTACATGATCAGTGAACAAAGTAGTCCAAAGGCTACATTATTGTGATGACGTGTGTACTCAGTACCCTGTTGTAGAATGCTAATATCTCGAGGGTCAGTGGATCAGTATCTTGTCATTCCAGAATTGTTACTGAAACTAAATCATCGGTGAACAGCATAATGCAGCGGACATAGTGCTGTATCGTTGGATGTAACTAGCACCGTGCTGTCAATTGGATATATCTCAAAGCACAATCGTACTATGCATTGATTATTCCAGAATTTCTTTGGAGTCTGCATCATCAGTATACAATGCAGTCCAACGGCTAGAGTACTGCGGCGATTGCAGTACTCAGTACTGTGTTGTCAATAGCTAATTTCTCGAGGTGTAATGAACCGCCTTTTTCATTCTACGATTGCTGTCGTATATAAATCTTCAGTGAACAGATTAATAGGACGGCGACAGTGCTATATGGGTGGACATAATGAAAGCCGTACTGTCAAGTGGAAATATCTCAAGCCATAAACGTACTATAGTTTGATTAA
>NW_016918041.1:0-2992 GCF_001483705.2 Eufriesea mexicana
TATGGGTGGATGGATGGATGGGTTGGTGGATCGATGTACGGATGGACGAATGTACGGATTTATGGATTTATGGTTTTATATATGTATGGATTTATAGGTGGATGGATGTATCGAATGATGGAAGTACGAATGGACGGGTTTATGGATGTTTGGACGTGAGGATATATGGATATATACATGGATGGGTTTATGAATTGATAGATTGATTGATCGATGGATGTATGAATGTGTGCACGTTTGGATGGGCGGATGTACGGAAGCATGGATGTATGTATGGATGCATGAAAGGCTGTATGTATGCATGTATGTATGGATGTATGTATGGATGTGTGTATTGATGTATGTATGGATGTGTGCATGGATGTATGTAAGGATGTATGTATGGATGTATGTATGGATCAATGTATGCGTGCAAGTATGGATCTGTGCATTGATGTGTGTATGGATGGATGGATGGATTGGGGGTTGGATGTATGTATGGATGTATGTATTGATGAATGTATGGGCGTACATATGGATGTATATGTTGATGTATGTATGGAAGTCTGGATGGATGGATGGATTGTTGTGTTGATGTATGGATGGATGTATGTATGGATGGATAGATGTATGGATGGATTGTACGTATGCGTGGATGTATGTATGTATGTTTGAATGGGTGTATGTATGTATGACTGTATGGATATAAGGAAGGGTGTAAGTATGGATGTGTGTATGGACGAATGTGCTTTTGCATGTATGGATGAATTTATTGATGTATGTATGGATGTATGGATGGGTGGATGGATGGATTGATGTATGGATGTATGGATGGATATATGTATGGATCGATGGATGTATGGATGGGTGGATGTATAGTTGGATGGATGTATGGAAATATGTATGTACGTGTGGATGGATGGATGGGTGGATGTATTTATGAATGTATGGATGTATGAATGTGTGGATGTACGGTTTGACGGATGTACGGATGGATGGATGTATGGATGTATGGATGTATGGATGTATGGATGTGTGTGTGGATGTAAGGTTGGGTGGATGGACGGAAGAGTGAATGAATGGATGGGTGAATGAACGGTTGCGTGGATGGGTCGAAGGGTGTATGGATGGATGTATGGATGTATGTATGGATGTTTGTATGGTTGTATGTATGGATGCATTCATGGATGTATGTTTTCATGCATGTATGGTTGAATGCATGGATGTATGTATGGATGTACGTTAGAATGTATATATGGATGTATGTATGGATGAATGTATGCGTGTATGTACGGAACTGTGTATTGATTTGTGTATGGATGCATGGATGGATGGATGGACTGGTGGATGGATGTATGGATGGAAGGAAGTATGGATCGATGGTAGTATGGATGGGTGGATCTTTGGATGGCTGGATGTATGGAAGTATGGATGTATGTATGTATGTATGTGTGGATGGATGGCTGTATGTACGGCTGGAAGTGTGGATGGATTGAGGGACGGATGGACGATTGTACGGATGTAGGGATGTATGGACCTATATATGTATGGATGTATGGATGGATGGTTGTATCGTATGATGGAAGTACGAACGGACGGTTTTATGAATGTATGGTCGTGTGGATGTGTGGATGTATACGTGGATGGGTATATGAATGGATATGTTTATGGACCGAGGGATGTATGTATGGGTGGATCTATGGATGGGCAGATGTATAGATGGATGTATGTATGGAAGTATGGATGTATGTATGGATGGACGGCTGAATGGATTGGTGGAAGTGTGGATGGATTGCGGTACGGATGGACGAATGTACGGATGTATGGATGTATGCATTTATATATGTACGGATGTATGGATGGATGTACGTATCGAATGGTGGAAGTACGAATGGACGGGTTTATGGATGTTTGGACGTGAGGATATATGGATATATACATGGATGGGTTTATGAATTGATAGATTGATTGATCGATGGATGTATGAATGGGTGGACATTCGGATGGGCGGATTTGCGGATGCATGGATGTATGTATGGATGTATGAAAGGCTGTATGTATGCATGTGTGTATGGATGTATGTATGGGAGTGTATATGGATGTATGTATTGATGTATGTATGGATGTGTGTATGCATGTATTAATGGATGTACGTATGGATGGATGAGTGTATGGGTGGATGGACTTATGGATGAATGGGTGTGTGGATTTACGGATGTCTGGATGGATGCATGTATGGATGGATGCATGTATGGATGGATGCATGTATGAACGTATGGATGTATGTATGTATGGATGTTTGAATGTATGTATGTATTTGAGGTATGTATGTACGTATGAATGCATGCATGGATGTTTGAATGTATGTATGTATTTGAGTTATGCATGTATGTATGTATGCATGTGTGGATGTATTGATGTACGCATGTATGTATGTACGGATGCATGGATATATGGATATGATGGTGGATGAATGGTTGGGTGGATGGACGGAAGAAAGGATGTATGTATGGATGTGTGTATTGATATACCTATGCATGTATGTATGGACGATTGTATGGATGTTTGCATGGATGTATTTACGGATGTATGTATGGATGTATATAAGGATGGATGTATGGATGTATGTATAGATGAATGTAAGCGTGTAGGTACGGATCTGTGTATTGATGCGTGTTTGGGTGCATGGATGGATGGATGGATTGGTGGATGGATGTATGGATGGAAGGATGTATGGATAGATGAATGTATGGATGGGTGGATGCCTGGACGGATGGGTGTACGGAAGTATGTATGTATGTATGGATCTATGTAAGGTTGTATGTATTCATGAATGTATGGATGCATGCATGGGAGTATGAATGGATGTATGTATTCATGTATGTCGGATGTATGGATAGATGTATGAACGGATATATGTATGGATGTATGGATGCGTGTATGTAAGGGCGTATGTATGGATGCATGTATGGATGGATGTATGGATGATGTACGGATGTATGTATGGGTATAT
>NW_016918041.1:3279-6578 GCF_001483705.2 Eufriesea mexicana
ATGTATGCATGTATGTATGGATGTGTGGATGGGAGTGTATATGGATGTATGTATTGATGTATGTATGGATGTATGTGTGGAAGTATGTATGGATGTACGTATGGATGGATGAGTGTATGGGTGGATGGAATTATGGATGTATGGATGTGTGGATGGATGCATGTATGAATGTACGGATGTACGTACGTATGGATGTATGAATGTATGGATGTATTTGAGTTATGAATGTATGTATGTATGCATGTATGGATGTATTGATGTACGCATGTATGGACGTACGGATGCATGGACATATGGATATGAGTGTGGATGAATGGTTGGGTGGGTGGACGGAAGAACGGATGTATGTATGGATGTATGTATTGATATATCTATGCACGTATGTATGGACGATTGTATGGATGTTTGTATGGATGTATTTACGGATGTATGTACGGATGTATGGATGTATGGAAGGATGTATGTACGGATGAACATATGGATGGACGGCTGACTGGATTGGCGGAATTGTGGATGGATTGAGGTACGGATGGACGAATGTACGGATCTATGGATGTTTGCATTTATAAATGTATGGATATATGTGTGGATGGACGTGTGGAATGATGGAAGTACGAATGGACGGGTTTATGGATGTTTGGACGTGTGGATATATGGATATATACATGCATGGGAGTATGAATGGATAGATCTATGGATCGATGGATGTATGAATGGGTGGATGTATGGATGGGCGGATGTACGGAAGTATGGATGTATGTATGGATGTATGTAAGGGTGTATGAATGCATGTATGTATGGATGTGTGGATGGGAGTGTATATGGATGTATGTATTGATGTATGTATGGATGTATGTATGGATGTATGTAAGGGTGGATGTATGGTTGTATGTATAGGTGAATGTAAGCGTGTATGTATGGATCTGTGTATTGATGCGTGCTTGGATGCATGGATGGATGGATGGATTGGTGGATGGATGTATGGATGGAAGGATGAATGGATCGATGAATATATGGACGGGTGGAAGCTTGGATGGATGAATGTACGGAAGTATGTATGTATGTATGGATCTATGTAAGGTTGTATGTATGCATGTATGTATGGATGTATGCATGGGACTATGTATGGATGTATGTATTGATGTATGTCGGATGTATGGATGCATGTATGAACGGACATATGTATGGATGTATGGATGCGTGTATGGAAGGGCGTATGTATGGATGAATGCATGGAAGCATGTATGGATGATGTACGGATGTATGTATGGATATATGTATCGATGCATGTATGGCTGGATGTATGGACGTATGTTCGAATGTATGTCTGGATATATCTATGGATGTATATATGGGTGTGTGTATGGATGTATGTATGGATGTACGTATGGGTGTATGTATGGATGTTTTTGTGGATGTATGTATGGATGTGTGTATGGATGGATGATTGTATGGGTGGATGGATTTACGGATGAATGGGCGAGTGGATGTATGGATGTATACATGAATGGATGTATGAATGGATAGATATATGGATCGATGGATGTATGATTGGGTGGATATATGGATGGGCGGATGTACGGAAGTATGGATGTATGTATGGGTATATGTAAGGGTGTATGTAAGCATGTGTGTATGGGTGTATATGTGGATGTATGTATGGTTGTATGCATGGATGTATGTATGGATGTATGTTAGAATGTATCTATGGATGTATGTATATATGAGTGTATGCCTGTATGTATGGATCTGTGTATTGATGCGTGTTTGGGTGCATGGATGGATGGATGGATTGGTGGATGGATGTATGGATGGAAGGATGTATGGATAGATGAATGTATGGATGGGTGGATGCCTGGACGGATGGGTGTACGGAAGTATGTATGTATGTATGGATGTTTGGATGGATGTGTGTATATATGTATGTATTAATGTTTGGAAGGATGTATGTATGGATGTATGCATGGACGAATGTATTGTTGAATGTATGGATGAATGTATGGATTATGTACGGATGTATGTATGAATATATGTATGGATGCATGTATGGATGGATGTATGGATGTATGTACTGATGTTTGTTTGGATGGATGGATGTATGGATGGATGGATGTATGTGTGTATGTATGTATGGATGTTTGGATGGATGTGTGTATATATGTATGTATTAATGTTTGGAAGGATGTATGTATGGATGTATGCATGGACGAATGTATTGTTGAATGTATGGATGAATGTATTGTTGTATGTGTGGATGTATGGATGGATGTATGTAAGAATGTATGTATGGATGTATGTATGGATGAATGTATGCGTGTATGTATGGACCTGTGTATTGATATGTGTATGGAAGCATGGATGGATGGATGGTTTGGTGGATGGGTGTAGGGATGGAAGGATGTATTCATCGATGAATATATGGATATTGGATGCGTGGATGTTTGGATGCATGGAAGTATCGAAGTATGGATGCATGTATGGATGGCTGCATGTATGGATGGGTGCATGTATGGATGTATGAATGTATGTTTGTACGGATGTATGTATGGATGTATATAAGGATGTATGTATGGATGAATGTATAGATGAATGTAAGCGTGTATGTATGGACCTGTGTATTGATGCGAGTTTGGATGCATGGATGGATGGATGGGTTGGCGGATGGATGTATGGATGGAAGGATGTATGGATCGATGTATGTATGGACGGGTGGATGCTTGGATGGATGGATGTACGGATGTATGTATGTATGTATGGAACTGTGTAAGGTTGTATGTATGCATGTGTGTATGGATGTATGTATGGGAGTATGTATGGATGTTTGTATCGATGTATGTAGGATGTATGGATGGATGTATGAACGGACATATGTATGGGTGTATGGATGTGTGTATGGAAGGGCGTATGTATGGATGCATGTATGGATAGATGTATGGATCATGTACGGATATCTGTATGGATATATGTATGATTGCATGTATGGATGGATGTATGGATGTATGTACGGATGTATGTGTGGATGGATGTCTGTATGGATCGATGGATGTATGCGTGGATGTATGTATGTATGTTTGTATGGATGTATGTATGTATGGATGTATGGATGTATGGAAGGATGTATGTATGGATGTATGTATGGATGTATGTATGGATGTACGTATGGATGGATGATTGTATGGGTGGATAGAGTTATGGATGTATGGGTATGTGGATTTATGGTTGCATGGATGGATGACTGTATGGATGGATGAATGTATGAGTGTATAGATGTATGTATGTATGGATGTTTGAATGTATGG
>NW_016918042.1:0-556 GCF_001483705.2 Eufriesea mexicana
ATCTCGTTGCCAGGGAATAGCTCTATTCAAAATCTATAACCCTTTATACCTTGGTGAATAGTTGGTCTAACGCCTTCCATCCAATGGCAAGTACAGCCATCTACTTGCCAGAGAATAGGACTATTCAAAATCTATAAACTGTTATAGCTTGGCGAATAGATCGCCTAACGCCTTCAATCCAATGGCAAGAACAGCCATCTCGTTGCCAGGGAATAGCTCTATTCAAAATCTATAACCCTTTATACCTTGGTGAATAGTTGGTCTAACGCCTTCCATCCAATGGCAAGTACAGCCATCTACTTGCCAGAGAATAGGCCTATTCAAAATCTATAATCTGTTATAGCTTGGTGAATAGGTCGCCTAACGCCTTCAACCAATGGCAAGTACTGCCATCCACATGCCAGGGAATAGGTCTATTAAAAATCTATAACGTGTTATAGCTTGGTGAATAGACCGCCTAACGCCTTCAATCCAATGGCATGCACAGCCATCGACTTGCCAGAGAATAAGTCTATTCGAAGTCTATAACCTGTTATAGCTTGGTGAATAGATCGCC
>NW_016918043.1:0-235 GCF_001483705.2 Eufriesea mexicana
CCATTCATCCACCCAACCATACATCCATCGGACCATATATCCATCGATCCATACAAGCACCTCTCGATACACCCATCGATCCATACATCTAACCATCCATACATCCATCCATCTATACATCCATACATCCACAGATAAATACATCCATAAATCGTTCCACTTGTACGTCTACCATTCGATACATCCATCCATCCATACATCCATACATACGTACACCCGTACAACCATATATTCA
>NW_016918044.1:0-818 GCF_001483705.2 Eufriesea mexicana
TAACACAAACAAACATGACGAGACCACTATTGCTGGCCACCACAGAGACAAGTAGTACGTAATGGTGCACTGTAGAGCGCAGAAATCCACCGTATTGCAGTTAATGTCACAAAAGCCGCGATATCCTAGCTTCACCTGACCCAACCTAACCTAACCGAACGCCGCATAGCATAATATAACGTGCCACTACCACTGCTCCTGGCTTCTACATAGCCAAGCAGAACGTAGTAGGGCACAGAAGATCACAGAAGCCAACCGAATGATAGATAGTGTATGGCACGAAGGTCAAAGTATCCTAACCAAACGTAGCCAAACCTATCCTAACCAAACGTAACCGAACTCAACCTAACGTGCCGCTACCGCTATTGCTCGCCTCCCAAGAGTCGGGCAGAGTACTGTAGAGGAATGTAGTGCTCCGAAATCCACCGAATAGCAGTGTATGGCGCCATGGTCGAAGATAACCTACACTAACTTAAACAAACGTTAAAGAACCAAACGCAAGCAAATCCAATCTAACATGATTAGACCACCGTAGCTGGCCTCACCTACGTCAGTCAGAACACAATAAAGGAGAGTAGAGCCCTGGAGCCCATATAATGGCAGTGTATAGCAGAAAATTCGAAGCAATCGCAACCTGAACCAAACTAACCTGACCTAACAAAACGTATCATAACAAGAACTGACGTGCCGTAGCCATTACTGCCGGCTTCGCGAAACACAAGCGGAGCATGTTAGAGCATAGAGCCGGAGCATGATAGAACATAGTCGAATCGCAGAAATCCACCGAGCAGCAGTTTATAGCTCTAAAGTCAAAGCTA
>NW_016918045.1:0-833 GCF_001483705.2 Eufriesea mexicana
ATAAGGAGGAAAGATTCAATTCACTTGCTATAGCCGTCGCAATGCTACAGAATCTGGCTGGAAGGATCAATTTTATTGACATTTTCGACTAATATTGTGGTGAGTTAACTTTCTTGCATAAATAAGGAGGATAGATTCCATTAGCGAGCTATAGCCATTGCAGTCCTGTAGAATCTGGCTTTAAAATTCAATTTTATTGACTTTTTTGACTAATATCGTGGTAAGCTAACTTTATTGCGTAAACAAGTACGGAAGATTCTACTGGCGTGATATATTCATTGCAATGCTTTAGAATGTGTCTGAAAAACTCAATTTTATTGACATTTTCGACTAATATCGTGGCGAGCTAGCTTTCTTGCATAAAAAAGGAGCAAAGATCCAATTGGCGTGCTATAGAAGCAGCAATGATATAGAATCTGGCTGGAAAGTTCAATTTTGTTGACATTTTCGACTAATATCGTGGTGAGCCAACTTTCTTGCATAATCGAGGAGGAAAGATTTTATTGGCGAGCTATAGCCATTGCAATGCTATAGAATGTGGCTGAAAAACTCATTTTTATTGACATTTCCGGCTAATATTGTAGTTAGCTATCTTTCTTACATAAATAAGAAGGAAATATTCTGTTGGCGTGCAATAGGCATTGCATTGCTGTAGAACATGGAAGGAAAGTTCAGTTATATTGGCAGCTTCGACGAATATCGTGGTGAGCTCTCTTTTTTGCATAATTAAGGATGGTAGATTCTATTGGCGTGCTATAGCCGCCGCAATGCTATAGAATCTGTCTGGAAAGCTCAATTTTAATGACATTTTCGACTAATATTGTTGTGAGCTA
>NW_016918045.1:966-1382 GCF_001483705.2 Eufriesea mexicana
TAAGGTGTAAAGATGCTTTTTGAGTGCTATAGCCATTGCAATGATACAGTTTGCGGCTGAAAAATACAATTTTGTTGACATTTTCTTCTAATATCGTGGTGTGCTAGCTTCCGTGCGTAAGTAAGGAGGAAAGAACCTCTTGGCATGCTATAGCCGTCGCAATGCTATAGAATCTGGCTGGAATGTTCAATTTTCATGACATTTTCGACTAATATTGTTGTCAGCTAACTTTCTTGCATAAATAAGGAGGAAAGATTCTATTAGCGTGCTATGGGCATTGCGAAGCTATAGAATCTTCCTGGGAAATTCAATTTTATTGGCATTTTCGACTAATGTCATGGTGAGCTAACTTCATTGCATAAATAAGGGGTAGATTCTAGTGGCATGCTATAGCCGTCGCAATGCTATAGAATCTG
>NW_016918046.1:0-4813 GCF_001483705.2 Eufriesea mexicana
ATGTATGGATGTATGTATGGCTGTATGGATGTATGGATGGACCGATGTACGGAAGTTTGGATGCATAGATGTATGGCCGTATGCATGTACGGATGTATGGAAGGATGGATGTGTCGAGTGATGGACGTACGAATGGATGCATTTACGGAGGTATGGGTGTGGGGATGTATGGATGAATATATGTATGGATGCATGGATGTATGGTTGGACGGATTTATGGATGGGCGAATGGGTGGATGTATGCATGGATGTATGTATGGATGCATTTACGGATGTATCTATGGATGTAGGATGAGTCTATGGGTGTATGCATGGATGTATGGACGTATGTATGGATGTACGTATGGATGGATGAGTGCATGGATGGATGGAATTGTGGATGTATGGATGTGTGGATGTATGGATGTATGGATGTATGGATGTATGCATGTACGGATGTCCGTAAGTATGAATGTATGGATGTAATAATGTATGGATGTATGCATGTATGGATGTATGAATGTATGCATGTATGGATGAACGGCTGTATGGATGTATGGATTTATGGATGTATGGGTGTACGAATTTACGGATGTACGGATGTATGGATGTAAGGATGGATGGATGGACGTATTGATATATGTATGGATGTATGGGTGCCTGTTTGTACGGGAAGATGGATGTATGGATGGACGGAGGTATGGATGGACGGACTTATGGATGTATGGATGTATGAATGTAGGGAGGTATGGATCGATAGATGTATGGATGGATTGATGGATGGATGTATGGATATATGGATGAATGCATGTATGCATGTATGTATGTATGAATGTATGGATGTAAGAATGTATGGATGTATGCATGTATGGATGTATATATGTATGGATGTATGGATTTATGGATGTATGGTTGTGTGGTTGGATGGATGTATGGTCGGCGGCCTGTATGGATGGATGGATGAATGGAAGGATTGAGGTATGGATCTACGGATTTACGTATCTATGGATGCATGAATGCGTCGATGTATGGATGCATGTATGTACGAAAGTATCGATGTGCGTATGCGAGGATGTATGGATGTGTGGGTGGATGAATGGTTGTGTGGATGGACTGAAGTGTGGGTGGAAGGATGGGTGGATGAACGGATGCATGGATGGTTGGATGGGTGTATGCATGGATGGATGTATAGATGTATGTATGGATGTATGGATGTATGGACGTGTGGATGTATGTACGTATGGATGTGCGAATGTATGTATGTACGGATGTATGGATGTGTGGATGTATGCATGTATGGATGTATATATGTATGGATGTATGGATTTATGGATGTATGTGAGTGTGGTTGGATGGATGTATGGTCGGCGCCCTGTATGGATGGATGGATGAATGGAAGGATTGAGGTATGGATATACGGATTTACGTATCTATGGATGCATGAATGCGTCGATGTATGGATGCATGTATGTACGAACGTATCGATGTGCGTATGCGTGGATGTATGGATGTGTGGGTGGATGAATGGTTGTGTGGATGGACTGAAGTGTGGGTGGAAGGATGGGTGGATGAACGGATGCATGGATGGTTGGATGGGTGTTTGGATGGATGGATGTATAGATGTATGTATGGATGTATGGATGTATGGACGTGTGGATGTATGTACGTATGGATGTGCGTATGTATGTATGTACGGATGTATGGATGTGTGGATGTTTATTCGTCTGGATGTATGGATGGATGGATGTATGACTGGATGGATGTATGGATGGACGGATGTATGAATGGATTGATGTGTGGATGCATGCATGTATGTATGGATGGATGTATGGATGTATCAATGGATAGATGTATATATGTATGTATGTATGGATTGATGGATGTATGGATGGGCGGAGGTATGGGAGGATGGACTTATGGGTGTATGGACGTGTGGATGTATGGATGTATGTATGGATGAATGTATTGGTGTATGTACGTATCTATGCATTGATGTCTGTATGGATGCATGTATGGATGGATGGATAGGTGGATTGATGTATGGATGGATGGATGTATGGATCAATGGATCTATGGATGGTTGGATGTATGGGTGGATAGATGTATGGAAGTATGCGTGTATGGATGTATGTATGTATGAATGTATGGTTGTAAGCAAGTATGGATGAATGAATGTATGGATGTATGGATGTATGGATGTATGGACGTACGGATGTACGAATTTAAGGATGTACGGATATGTATGTATGTATGAATGTATGGTTGTAAGCAAGTATGGATGTATGCATGTATGGATGTATGGATGTATGGATGTATGGACGTACGGATGTACGAATTTAAGGATGTACGGATGTATGGATGTATGGATGGATGGATGGATGTATTGATGTATGTATGGATGTATGGACGGATGGATGGTTTGGTGGATGGATGGAGGTATGGAAGTATGGATGTATGTATGTATACATGTATGGATGTATGTATGTATGAATGTATGGATGTAAGAATGTATGGATGTATGCATGTATGGATGTATGGATGTATGGATGTATGGATGTATGCATGTATGGACGTATGGGTGTACGAATTTACGGATGTACGGATGTATGGATGTAAGGATGGATGGATGGATGTATTGATTTATGTATGGATGTATGGGTGCCTGTTTGTACGGGAAGATGGATGTATGGATGGATGAATGTATGAACGGATAGATGTATGGATCGATGTATGTATGGATGGGAGCTTGAATGGATGGATGGATGTATGGTTCGATGGACGTATGGGTGGGAGGAAGTATGGATGAATGGTTGTATGGGAAGTTGTAAGTATGGATGGATGTATGTATAGATGAATGGTTGTGTGGATGGATGGATGTACGGTTGGATTGAAGTACGGATTGACGGATGTACGGATGTGTGGATGTATGGATGTATATATGTATGGATGTATGGATTTGTGGAGATATGGGTGTATGTATGGATAGATGTGTGGATGGATCTATGAGTGGATGGCAGCATATATGGAGGGATCGATGTATTGATATACAGTTGTATGGACGCGTGAGTCTTACGTTGTATGGATGCACGTATGTATGGTTGTATGGATGGTTGGATGTATCGAATGATAGACGTACGAATGGATGGATTTATGGATGTATGGAGGTGTGGAAGTATGGGTGTATGGATGGACGGATGTACGGATGAATAGATGTACGAAAGAATGGATGTATGGATGGATTGTGGTATGGATGGATGCATGTATGTATCAATGGATGAATAGATGAATGAATGGATGGATGTATATATGAATGGATGTATGGATTGATGAGTGTATGGATGGATGGAGGTATGGATGGATGGATTTATGGATGTATGGATGTATGAATGTATGGATGTATAGATGGATAGATGTATGGATGTAACGATGTATGGATGTATGTATGTGTGAATGTACGAATGTATGGATGCACGGATGTTTGGATATATGGATCTATATATGTATGGATGTATGGATGGATGGATGTATGAGTTGATGGATGTATGTACGGAAGGATGTATGGATATATGTATGGATGTATGCATGGATGTATGTATGGTTGGATGGATGTATGGATGGATGGAATTATGGATGTGTGGGTGTATGAATCCATGATTGGATGTATGGATGTACGTACGTATGTTTCTATGGATATATCTTTGGATGTATGTTTGGATGTGTGTATGGATGTATGTATGGATGTACGGATGGATGTATGTATGGATGTGTGTATGAGTCTATATATGGATGTAGTTAAAGATGTAAGTATGGATGTATGTATGGATGTATGGATGGACGGATGCATCGACGTTTGGAAGTACGTATGATTGGATTTATGGATGCATGAATGTGTGGATGTATGGATTCATGGATGGATGGTTGTGTGAACGGATGCATGGGTAGATGGCTCGGTGTATGGATGGATGTATTGATGTATGTACGGATGTCTGTATGTATATATCTATGGATGTACGTATGCATGTGTGTAGGGATGTATGTATGGATGTATGGATCTATGGATGTATGGATGGATGTATGCATCGACGGTTGGAAGTACGGATGATAGGATTTATGGATGTATGAATGTATGAACGGGTGGTTGTATGGATGGACGGATGTTTGTAACGATGGGTGTATGGATGGATGGATGTATGGATTGATGGCCGTATGGATGGATGTATGTATGGATGGTATGAGGTACGGATGGTCAGATGTACGGATGAATGGATGTACGTATGTGTGGATGTATGGATGGATGGATGGATGTATTGATGTATGTGTGGATGTATGGATGGATGGATGGATGTATTGATGTACGTATGGATGTATGGATGGATGGATGTTTTGGTGGATGCATGTATGGGTGGAGAGATGTAAGGATCGATGGACGTATGGATGGGATGATGTGTGGATGGACGGATGTATGGGAGGATGGACTTGTGGATGTATGGATGTATGAATGTATAGATGTATGGATGTACGAATGTATGGATGTACGGATGTATGGATGTATGGATGGATGGATGATTGAGTGAATGGATGCATGGATGGATGGATGTATCGAATGATGGACGTACGAGTGGACGCATTTATGGAAGTATGAAAGTGGGGATGTATGGATGAATGTATGTGTGGCTGGATGGATGTATGGTTGGATGTATTTATGGATGAGTGAATGGGTGGATGTATGTATGGATGTATGCATGGATGTAGGTATGGATGCATTTACGGCTGTTTCTATGGATGTAGTTATGGATGAGTGTATGGGTGTATGCATGGATGTATGGATGTATGT
>NW_016918047.1:0-552 GCF_001483705.2 Eufriesea mexicana
ACATACACCCATACATTCTTCCATACATCCATACATCCATACATCCATACACCCATCCATCCACAACTCCATCCATCCATACATCCATCGGTCCATACATCCATACATATATACATCCATCCATTCGTACAACCATACATCCATCCATACATACATCCATCCACCATGCCATCCATCCATGCATACACACATACACACATCCATACATACATCCATCCATTCATCCATAAATACATCCATACGTACATCCATACACACATCCATACATACATCCATGGATATATCCATACATACATCCGTCATACATCCATACATCCATCCATACCTGGATCAATACACACGCCCTTCCGTCCAACCATGCATCCGTTCGTCCACCCATCCCTTCACCCACTCTTCAGTTCATCCAACCACCCATTCATCAACCCGCACATCCATACAGACACACATCTATCCTTCCATACGTCCATCCGTCCATACATCATCCCATTAACACATCCATCGATCGATACGTACATCCATCCATACATCCATCGAACCATGCACCCATCCATC